>NC_056749.1:4786191-4891191 GCF_019279795.1 Protopterus annectens
ACAGTGTATCATGATATTTTAGAACAAAGTTGTCAGTGAGTGTACATGCTACTGAGCACAGAGCACACTATAATATCCCACAGCTAAGACTGTATTAAGATATATCAGCATAACGCAGTCTGTGGATGTACATCCTGCTGGGTGCCGGAAGTGTGGACAGAACACAGGCTATCATCTGATGACCAACAGTGTATTATAATAGGTTAGCACAAAGCCGTTGTTTGGTGTACATCCTGCTGGGTGCTGGAAGTGTTGTTAGAGCACAGGGTATCATCTGATAACCAACAATGTATTATAATAGGTCAGCACAAAGCCATTGGTTGGTGTACATCCTGCTGGGTGCTGGAAGTGTGGACAGAACACAGGGTATCATCTGATGACCAACAGTGTATTATAATAGGTCAGCACAAAGCCATTGGTTGGTGTACATCCTGCAGGATGCTGGAAGTGTAAACAGAACACAGAGCATCATCTGATGACCAACATTGTATTATAATAGGTCAGCACAAAGCCGTTGGTTGGTGTACATACTGCTGGGTGCTGGAAGTGTAAACAGAATGCAGGGTATAGTCTAATGACCAACAGTGTATTACAATATGTCAGCACAAAGCCGTTGGTTGGTGTGCATCCTGCTGGGCACTGGAAGTATAAATAGAACACAGGGTATCATCTGATGACCAACAGTGTATTATAATATGTCAGCACAAAGCCGTTGGTTGGTGTACATCCTGCTGGGCACTGGAAGTGTAAACAGAACACAGGATATCATCTGCTCACCAACAGTGTATTATAATATTTCAGCACAAAGCCGTTGGTTGGTGTACATCCTGCTGGGTGCTGGACGTGTAAACAGAACACAGGATATCATCTGCTCACCAACAGTGTATTATAATATTTCAGCACAAAGCCGTTGGTTGGTGTACATCCTGCTGGGTGCTGGAAGTGTAAACAGAACACAGGGTATCATCTGATGACCAATAGTGTATTATAATAGGTCAGCACAACTCAACCCCCATATCCCACTCAAATCCACCACCCATTACAAAACAAGCAGATGTGCCACCCATAGCATCACCCATCATAGAACAACACCATGCCCCACTCAAAGCCACCACTCATCACAGACCAATCGGATGTGCCACTCACACCATCTCCCATCATAGAACAACTCTATGCCCCACTCAAATCACCACTCATCACAGACCAATCGGATGTGCCACTCATAGTGTTACCCATCATAGAACAACTCCATGCCTCACTCAAAGCCAACACCCCCTCTTAGCAGAAGCCTATGATACTTTCCTAATCATTACCAATCACAGCACAATATCTTGTGCCATTCGTAATTAATACACATCATGGCACAATCCTATGTCCCACTCACCCTCAAATATCACAGCACAGTTTCAGATGCACTAATAATCAATATCAGTTGCAATACAACTGCACATCCCACTTAAAACCATCATGTGTCAAAGCATAACTCCAAGACTCACAGCTATCATCCATCACTGTATAGTTCCAGGATCCACTCATATCTAGTACCTGTTAAAGCACAACCCAATGTCCTACTCGTAACTATTTCCGATCAAGGCACAACCCATGTCTCAGCCATAACTAACACCTATCATAGCATAACTCCAAGACCCACTTATAATTTCTACCCATCAGAACCATCACACAACTGTATAAGTCCAGGATTTTCTCATAACCTTTACCAGTCACAGCACAATGGTGGAAATATAAATAAAAATAAAATGTATAGTGACATGGCTTAAGACCCAGTCATAACCAGTGCTCAGTGGAAGACAGTCCTGTGTTCATTCCAAATCCCTTCCAGCTGCAAGCACTACTCCTTACAGCACAAAAGTCCAAATTATAAACCATCTATAAAACAAGATTCTTGCTCATAAGTATCACCCAACAAAGCATATCCACAGGTCTGTATCAGATTCAACATGTACTACAGCAATACCCCACGTCCTGCTCATAACTACAACCCACCACAGCAATACCCCAGGTCATGCTCATAACTACTGCCCACCACAGCAATACCTCAGGTCCTGCTCATAGCTACTGCACACCACAACAATACCCCAGGTCCTGCTCATAACTACTGCCTACCACAGCAATACCCCAAGTCCTGCTCATAACTACTGCCCACCACAGCAATACTCCAGGTCCTGCTTATAATTACTGCCCACAACAGCTTGACCCCAGGTCCTGTTCATAACTACTGTTCACCACAGTATGACCCCAGGTCCTGCTCATAACTACTACCCTCCACAACAATACCTCAGGTCCTGCTCATAACTACTGCCCACCACAGCAATACACCAAGTCCTGCTCATAACTATTGCCCACCACAGCAATACCCCAGGTCCTGCTCATAACTACAATCCACCAGAGCAATACCCCCGGTCCTGCTCATAACTACTGCCCACCACAGTAGTACCGCAGGTCTTGCTCATAACTACTGCCCACCACAGTAATGCCGCAGGTCTTGCTCATAACTACTGCCCACCACAGCAATACCCCAGGTCTTGCTTATAACGACTGCCCACCACAACAATACCCCAGGTCCTGCTCATAACTGCTGTCCACCACAGCACGACCCCAAGTCCTGTTCATAACTACTACCCACCACAGCAGTACCCCAGGTCCTGCTCATAACTGCTGTCCACCACAGCACGACCCCAAGTCCTGCTCATAACTACTACCCACCACAGCAGTACCCCAGGTCCTGCTCATAACTGCTGTCCACCACAGCACGACCCCAAGTCCTGCTCATAACTACTGTCAACCACAGCAATACTCCAGGTACTGCTCATAACTACTGCCCACCACAGCATGACCCCAGGTTCATCTCTTAACTATTGCCCACCACAGCACAACCCCAGGTCCTGCTCATAACTACTGCCCACCACAGCATGATCCCAGGTCCTGCTCATAACTACTGCCCACCACAGCATGACCCCAGGTCCTGCTCATAACTACTGCCCACCACAGCATCACCCCAGGTCCTGCTCATAACTACTGCCCACCACAGCATGACCCCAGGTCCTGCTCATAACTACTGCCCACCATAGCATGACCCCCAGGTCCTGCTCATAACTACTGCCTAACACACACATGCATGCTTACATCTTGACTGCTCACTACAAAATGGCACTCTTGCTTGCACATGTTCAGTACTTATACGCACATGCCTGCTGACTGGAAAGCTTCTTAAAGGTATATCACACACTCTGATCTACATCCTCCCTCTTTACTGAGCTGTCTTGCAATGACAATGACATTTGAGTAGGCATGCAAATTATACAGACAATAATGAACAAAACAACATTCATGTCCAGGTTGCTGTTTATCCAGAACTAGGTCTGGAAATGCGACCTGATCTTGTGATGTAGTAGTTAGGACTGGCTTTAGCAAGAGAGACAGTCACATGTGATTGTTCTGCTTTAGGACTCTTGGGATTATTCTCAGGAACAGGGATATCTGCTGGAATGTCCTCTGGAACATTGGATAAGTCACTCTGAGAACTACAGTATTTATCACAGTCAGGATGATGTAACACTGGCTCGAACACTGGTAATAAATGATGTTCATCGTGTTATACTGCTGCAGTCATCACACTTAGGTTATCCTGTCATCAGGCGGTCCCGCAGTCGGCTGAATCCCAAAGTCTTGGTCCGGCGTCGGTTGTCGTTGTTTCTTCCCTGATGTCAGTGCGACAGGGGTATAAAAGAGGCAGCCGATGCCATTTTCTCCAGTCTTTCTTGCCGCGTGGTGCCCGAAGCAGAAGCAGTTCGCAAGTACCGGTCGGCCAGCTCCTGAGATTTTCAATCGAATTTCAGCCCGAAGTCTTCTCTAAAGCTAAGTACCCAGTTGGGGAAACTTTTCTTGCCTCAGACCAATATCAGACAAAGTTAATAGTTGCATTTCTTGTGGGAAGCAAATACCTCATAAGGATTTTCATTCTTATTGTATTCCTTGCCTAGGCCCAGACCACGACGTTTCTGGTTGTCGGTTTTGTGCTAGGTTCAACAAACGTACAATTAAGCGTCGGGCAGAATTCGCCCAACATTATTTTGGCAGAAAATTTAACTATAGCATGCCATCGGAGCAACCGACATCAGCTATGATTAAAAAACGCAAGGATAAGGACAGGCCAAGACCAAGACCAAATACCGAGGCCTCAACAAGGCCTGATGCCGGTTCTCAGGTTTTCAGCGAGGCACCTACGCAGCCCCTGACTACCGCTGATTCAGAAATTCTGACGGCCTCCCACACCGAATCAGCTGGGCCTCAGGACCCGGTTCCATCTCACCCCTCGGACGCCAGCCCTGACGGTGATCAGGAAATTTTGGATAGACCTTCGATTTCTGAAGGTGTCTTCAAACCAACAACTATCTCTACTAAGTCTTATGCTAAACTTAAAGCCCCCTTGAAAATTAGAAAACCGGGACCACACACCCCACCACAGGCCCCTATGCCTAAGAAACAGATGCTTAAGATGGCTGAGGATTTAATTACCCTTATCAGGGGTTCCCAACCCCCACCTGACAAAAGGCCTAGACTGCAGGAAGATTATCCTTCCTCTGACCAAGCATCCATTTCCTCAGGCAACTATGAGGACCAGGATTATTCCTTCCCTCCTTATGAAGACTCAGATGCTGAAGAGTCCATTCCCTCTGTCTCCCGCCCTGAAGACTACTCCTTTGGGGAAACTTTACACACCATGAGGGAACACTTCCACTGGGAAGGCCAAGATTACTCTGACTTTAAGAAAAGACTCCGTGAGTTTCTTCTTCTTCCACAGCATAGACCCCTGGCAATTCCTCCAGTTTTAGACATTTTGGATGATGTTTACACCGAATCTAGTCTAAACCCAGATTCCTTACCTCCTGCACCAGCTAAACCAGACAGATACTACCGAGTTCCTGATACTCATAAGTTTCTATACAAAAGTCCTGCTGCAGACCCCGAAACCATTTCCCAGGGTCCCAAAGGGGTTAAGGCCTCTACTGCTAAGAATCCACTACCTTCTGAAAGAGATTCCAGAGCATTAGAAAGAAGGGGGAAGAAAGTGTATACGTCTGCCACTTTGGCAATGAGGGCCTTAAACTGCCAATTCCACATGCTAAAATAGCAGCAGTACTTGATTACACAGTTAAAACAGAAAATGATCCCTCAGACAGATTAACCTGATTTCAAAGAGATGCAGGATTTGCTGCATGCAGCAGAACAGGTGGGAAAGCATACCTTACAGTGTGGTTTTGATTCATTGGAAGCCTCATGTAGAGCAGCTGTCACAGGGTCTGTAATACGTAGGCATGCTTGGCTTAAAGAACAAGCCTTACCAGAACATGTCAAAGCAAAGTTATTGGATGCTCCATTGCAGAAAGATGTGTTATTTGGTGTCAAAGCAGAGGAAGTTTTAAAGAAAATGGAAGAAAAGGCAAAATATATGCAAACAGTTAAAGATTTCTTACAGGTACAACCTCCTCGTTTCAGCAGAAACTGGCCATCAAAAAACTGGTCCTTTCCTGCATCAGACAGACCACAAAGAGGTAGGTACAGACGCCCAAGGGGCAGAGGCCAGCCACAAGGTTCTTTCAGGCCTTGACAATGGCATACAACAACTCAAAGAGGTGGAGACGAAAGATCTCAACCCTTCAGGAAACAAACACAATGACTTCCCTCTTCGCCTGCCAAGCAAAATTGCCCTGGGAGCACCTTTGGGAGGAAAACTGGCTCTATTTCCACAAAATTGGCACATCATAACAAAGGACAAATGGGTTCTGGATATTATTACCTGAGGCTACAGATTTCATTTTCACATTTTACCATGGATGAGAGGCATGCCAAATCTGCCTCCAAACCAATGGGCAGAGGCACAAAAGCAAATTTCAGCTCTCATGGATATGAAAGCAATTCGAAAGGTACATACAAAGGAGCAAGGTCAAGGTTTTTACTCAAGACTATTTCTAGTCCCATAGAAAGGACAAAGCCTGGAGGCCCATCTTAGACCTCTCAATTCTAAACACATAACTGGAGGTACCCAAATTCAAAATGCTCACACTACAGCAGCTTCTTCCCATGCTGGGCAAGGAGTCTTGGCTGGTAACGTTGGACCTCAAAGAGGCATACCTGCATGTCCCTATCAGACAAGATTGCAAAAGATACCTCAGATTTTTGGCAGGTACAACGCATTATCAATTCTCTGCATTGCCCTTTGGCTTATCTACTGCACCCAGAGTATTTACGAAATACCTGGCATCAGTAATTGCATACTGCAGACAATGAGGAATACAAATTTACCCATATCTGGACGACTGCCTGATCCAAGCGGACAGCAAGGACATTCTATTACAGCATCTGGCATTTGTAACAAAGCTACTCAGTTGCCTAGGGTACACAGTAAACCAAAAGAAGTCAAAGCTAATACCTTCGCAACAGATAATATTCCTGGGTGCCAGCTTAAATACAACAGCCCAGATGGCTTATCTCACGCCAGACATACAAAAACAATTCACTCAATATTTCAAAAAGATGGCAATTTTCACCCAGCTCACTGCAAGGAAAATCCTGCAGGCATTGGGGTTCATGGCATCCTGCATTCAACTAATCCCATATGCAAAGCTGCATATGAGGAAATTACAATGGTACCTGAAAAGTGTATGGACTCAACACAGTCACAGCCTCGAATCAAGTATACTTCTCATTCCCTGCCTTCAAAAAGAGTTCCTATGGTGGGCTCAAGCATGTCAAATAAACAAGGGTCTTCCTTTTGTCTTACCTCCAGCAAACCAAACTATGACAACAGATTCTTTAGACTACGCCTGGGGTGCACACATGGCAGGACTTTGCATACAGGGCAAATGGTCTGCAAAACAAATGCATCTTCACATCAACCAAAAGGAGATGCTAGCTGTGCAAAATGCACTGACAGCCTTCAAGGACCTCTTGCATCCAGGACAACTACTAATAAGGACAGACAACACGACAGATAAGTGGTACATAAACAAACAGGGAGGAACACACTCCTACCCTTTATGCAGACAGGCAGTGACCTTGTGGAACACTGCATTGACGTACCAAATACAACTGCAAGCACAATTCTTCCCAGGAAAGGAAAACATACTGGCAGACGAATTAAGCAGAAATATGGCACATCCTCATGAGTGGAGACTACACCCACAAGTATTTTCAAAGATAACTCAAAGGTGGGGATGCCCAGACATAGATCTATTTGCCTCCCCCAACAACTACCAACTACAGAAATTTTGCACAAGGACTTATCACTCCCTAGCTTGAAAAGTGGATGCCCTGTCATTCAGTTGGACAGCATTGACAGTTTATGCCTTCCCACCACTACCTCTATTGACCAAGGTATTATTGAAAGTCAAATCAGAGAGACCACAAATGATCCTCATTGCTCCGGACTGGCCATGCCAGCACTGGTACCCATTACTAAAGAACTTGACTCACAGCCCTCCATGGATCTTGCCTCAATTCCCTCTACTGTTGACTCAGAAAAACTCTCAGATTCTTCACAGCCAGCTCAGAACTTTAAATTTAGCTGCATGGAGAATACCTTGAATTATCAATCAACACTTCTCTCAAAGGACGTCCTGAATGTCATTTTGGAGGCCAGGAGGCCCAGCACCAGAAAAACTTACTCAGACAAATGGAAAAGATTTTCTGCATGGAACCAGGCTAATGGCCAAAATCCTGGGATACCAAACATTCCTCAAATACTGCAATACTTAACTGAGATGCTACACAAAGGCCTTTCTTTCTCATCCATCAAGATCCATGCTTCAGCTATTTCAGCTCAATATAATACGGATCCTCCCATTTTCTCACACCCTTTACTAAGGCAGTTTCTCAGAGGGGCTAAGAACATAAGACCCCCCCCCAGAAAACCCCCAACGCCAGCTTGGGTCCTCAACTTTGTTTTAGAAAAATTAACACTGCCTCCTTTCGAACCAGCCTTCTCAGCAGACCTACAATACTTGTCATGGAAAACAGCTCTGTTGCTGGCTATTACCTCAGCACGCAGGGTCTCAGAACTACAGGCACTTATGGCAGTGGAACCTTTCATCATTTTCCATTAGGACAGAGTCTCTTTATGAACTAACCCTACCTTCATGCCAAAGGTAGTATCCAGTGTGGCTTTGAATCAGACCATTCATTTACCCACCTTTTATCCAAACCCCCAGAATAAAGGAGAAAGACTCCTTCACTCTTTGGACATTCACAGACAGCTTTGTTACTATTTGGATAAGACAAAGACCTTTAGAAAAACTGACCAACTCTTTGTCTCCTATGCTGCAGATTCACAAGGAAAGGCTATTT
This sequence comes from Protopterus annectens, assembly GCF_019279795.1. Classification (NCBI taxonomy): domain Eukaryota; kingdom Metazoa; phylum Chordata; order Ceratodontiformes; family Protopteridae; genus Protopterus; species Protopterus annectens. The sequence continues at coordinate 4,794,556 of NC_056749.1, forward strand.
CAAAACAGACCATCTCCAAATGGATAGCACATTGTATCCGATTTTGCTACTTGCACCATGGAAAAGCAGTGCCTGTTAATATTAGGTCCCATTCCACCAGGGCTACAGCAACCTCAGCAGCCTTTCTCAGGGGGGTTCCAACCAAGGACATTCTGGAGGCAGCTACTTGGAGTTCAGTGCACACCTTTACCAAGCACTACCACCTTCCATTATACTCAAAAACCAGAGCTGGTTTTGCCACTGCAGTTCTGCAGGGCATCCTAGCTTCACCTAACCCAGTTTAGTACCAGCCACCCTTCCATAGCTTTGGGATTCAACCCAAGTGTGATGACTGCAGCAGTATAACACAATGAACATAGTACAGTTGTGTACCTACCATAAATGTAGATGTTCGAGTGTATATACTGCTGCAGTCCAGGTTACCCTCCCACCATCCCCTCTACATACCAGGATGTTAGTTATGACTCCATGTACATCAGTCAATTGGATGCATGTCTATATGGTGTATTTGCTAACAGCTAGTACTACTGTTTATCTACCAAGGTATTGTATTGCCTTCCTAGTTGGGGGCACCTGACATCTGGGACAAGGAAAACTGAAGAAAATGGTGTCGGCTGCCTCTTTTATACCCCTGTCACACTGACGTCAGGAAAGAAGCGACGACAACCGACGCCAGACCAAGACTTCGGGATTCAGCTGACTGCGGGACCGCCTGATGACAGGATAACCCAAGTGTGATGACTGCAGCAGTACAAACACTCGAACATCTACATTTATGGTAGGTACAAAACTGTACTTTTCCGATTCCCCCTAAATTCTATTCCTTGCAATTCCGCAATGTACGATCTCAGCTTTTGAAAACCTTTTCAAAAGTCCAATTTGATCAAGACCTTTTGCAGTCTGCATCCTCACTATCTCCCCTTCTTCTAATGGATTGAGTGGACTTAAGACAAACGCTTTTTCAGGAGTTGAGCTTTCACTGCTTTGTTGTTCTTAGCACATGGAACCAACAAATTGCTACTGATTGGTAGTGTGGTTCTGGTTTGTCTCGACAAAAGTCTCTGGGCAGGAGAACCAAGATGATTATCACGAGGAATGGTTCTGAGATTCAGGAGATTTAGAAAAACATCGGTATTGTCTCATTTTGATTTCTCTAACAGCTGATTTGCACTTTGAACTGCACATTCTGCCAAGCCATTTGACTGTGGGTAATATGAACAAAGTCTGATGTTTCAGCAAATCTTTTGAACTGCTGACTTGTAAACTGTGCACCATTGTCAGATATGACTCAGTGCTGACTACCATAGACAGAAAAATATCTCTTCAACGTAGTAGTGGCAGTACAGGACGTAAGGTTAGGAAGTAGGTCAATCTCAAACTAGTTTGAATAAGAGTCTACTAATACCAAATAATGCTGTCCATTCCTCTCAAAGATATCTGCAGCTACTATTTAAACCAGAAAAAATGGCAAAGTAAGCAAGAGCTAAAAACTAAAAATATTTAATGTTGTGAGCGCTTTCGGAAACGCCAATACGTTTCCTTCTTCAGACAAACCTTTTGGAACTGGCACCAGTTGTCTGTTTCTATGAGGCCCTTTTGGAGGATGCTTGTGTCTGCTGGAGAGTCGATTATGGCGCCCAGTTTGCAGTCATCTGTGAACTTGGTCAGCCACAGTCCTTCTGTGTTTGCCTGTACCTCTGAGAAATATATACCGAACAAGAGAGGTCCCAGGACTGAGCCTTGTGGGATGCCACTTGTAACTGATTTGGAGTCTGACATGGCTCCAGCAATTCTAACCATGTGGGTTCTGTCCTTGAGCCAGTTTGCAACCCATCTAGTGACATAGGGGTTTAAATTTAAGCTGGTGAGCTTATCTATAATGCCCGAGTGGGGTATTGTATCGAAGGCTTTTGCGAGGTCCAGGTAGGCTGTGTGGTCCACCTTCCCCTCGTCAATGGCCTTGGTGACTGTTTCAAAGAAATCGACCAGGTTTAAGAGGAAGGATCTGCCCTTATCAAAGCCGAACTGGATAGGATCCAGTGTCTGTAGGTCCCCAATATCTTTATTTATGAGGTCCATGATGATCCTTTCCATAGCTTTGCAGACCAAGCTAGTCAGGCTTATGGGGCGATAGTTTCCAGGATCCATTGAGGCACCACCTTTGTGGAGAGGGACCACTGTTGCTGTACGCCACTCTTTGGGTGCATATCCTGTAGTAAGGCTGAGATTGAACAGTAGTTTTATGTTTGGGTTTAGCTATTCTTGGAGTTCATGTAGGGCACAGCCCGGGACACCGTCTGGTCCCATTGATGCTGTGTTTTTGCTTTGGAGAGGCCGGCTCTTACCGGAGCATCTGAGATGTCAGGGGGGCAGCACTCTGCTGGGATAGATATTTGCCCTTTTGGTGGGGAGGGGGGAGAGTAGTTTGCTCTGAACCTGTCAGCTAGGATGTTGGCAATGTCTGTCATTATGGACTAATTCTGAGCATATCTGGGAATTCCCACCCAGCGTCCTAACATAACTAAAGAAAGCCTTGTGATTATCCTTACTGTCCTGTGCAATTTTTCTCTTGAAGCTGGCCTTAGACGATTTTATGAGTGCCCGTAGTTTTTTGCTAATACTGATCAGAGATGCCTTCCCTTTTTGGGATTTTGCTCTATCATGTAGTAGCTTCCTCCTTCTATTGTATAGTTTGTTTATGGCTGGGGTCCACCAGACAGGATGTCTGCCTTTGGAGAATTGGGTCTTGGTTTTATTTGGGATTGCATGATCCATGCATTCCTGAAGGTGTTCATAGAATGCGTTTATAAAGGATTCTGTGGCCTGGGCCGTATTTTCCACAGGCCCGGGGGCTTTGAAGGATTCCACCTCGGCTTTGAGGAGTGTGAAATTTGCTTTAGAAAAGTTTTTCACTGTGGTTTTCTGGGCAGAGGTTGGAGTCAGGATGTGAATATCCAGTGAGATTAGTTTATGGTCTGATCTTATCAGTGAGGGATACACTTCTGGTCTGGAGCATTGAGTCCCCATGTTGGTGATGATCAGGTCCAGTATGTTTTCCCCTCTTGTGGGAGTGGTAACAAGTTGTTCCATAGCATTTGAGTTTATAAATTCTAGGAACCTTTGGGCTAGGGTATTGGAGCTAGAGTAATGCTCCCAGTTTATGTTTGGGTAGTTGAAGTCGCCCAATATAATGGTGTTTGGAGAGACCTTCATATTTTCCAGTGTTCTCAGGAAGGCCGAGTGGGGTTCCTGGGTTTGGGAGGGTGATCTGTAGCAGGCTATAAACTGGAAGGCAGTTTTACCCACTGTTAGTTGCACATGGATAGTCTCTGATGCTTCGTGCTGTGCCACCAACCTGGAGGTGTGGGTATCTTTGATGAATATTGATACTCCCCCTCCTTTTGTGGTTCGGTCCAAGTTTTGGGGCTGAAAAGCATGGTATGAGGTATAACCTGGTAGTGCTGGGGTGCTCTCAGGAGCCATGAACCAGGTTTCTGTTACTGCACAGATATCAATGTTCTCCATGCTAAGGAGAGTTTCGAGTGCATGCATCTTGAGGTTTAGACTTCTGGCATTGAGTAGCATTACTCTTAGTTTCTTATCCCTTGTGATACCTATGGAGGTGGGTTTGTCTTTTGAGCCTTGCCTAAAAAAGGCACTATGGGTGTAGCAAGAGCCTTTGGAAATATCCGAAAGCCCAGGGGTGACAGGTGCAAGCCGTCCCTAGGGAAGCATCGTGGCTTGTCGAGCATGTCATCCCAGGCTGACAGGCATTGGATCCCCTTTGAATGACACCAATACGTAAGCCAATTGTTAAAATTGATCATCTTGTCTTCATATTGTGGCATCATTCTTGGTGAGGGTAAGATGCTACTCAAGGTCAGGGTCATACCGGCCTGGGCTACATGCTCAGAGAGCTCCTCTATGTCTCTTTTCATGTACACCAGGGAGGTACGTCTCAGGTCATTCACACCAGCATGGACAATGACTGAGTCATATTTGTACTTGCCTTGGAGTGACCTGATTGCTTGTGTTATGTGGCAGATCCTAGCGCCCGACAGCCAGCTCACCGTGACCTTCTCCTTGTTCAGCCTGGTGAGTGGGACTTCAGTGTGCCTGATGATAGAGTCACCTATTACAAATGTATCAGGAGTGTTGTTTAGCCTTAAGGGCTGTGACTGTTTGGCACACTGGCTTTGTGAGTTATGTGTTGCACGTGTTTTGTTTTTTGGTAGCGGTTGCTTGGGTGTCTGCTTTGGAGGTCTCTGCTGCTTAGGCAGATTTCTATTTAGAGCCTCCGAGTATGTTTTTGTGTGTTTATGTGTTTGGTTTGCTGTCGTGGTAGGTCTATGTGAGACTGGAATTATAGTGAGTGTGGATGTCCTTCAAGGATGCATCTGCAGTCATAACATATGGGTTGTCCTGCCTCAGGCAGCCCTTCGGTCGGCCGGATTCCAAAGTCTGGGTCTGGCCTCGGCTGATGTCGCACTTTCCCCGACATCAGAGCTTCTGGGGTATAAAGGCATCAGCCAACGCCATTTTCCTCAGTCTTTCTTGCCGCACGGTGCCCGAAGCAGAAGCTGTTCGCAAGTGCCGGTCGGTCAGATCCAGAGATTTCAGCTACCGAAGACTTCTAAAAAAGCTAAGTACCCCGTTGGGGACTCTTTCTTGCCTCAGCCGATGTCAGACAAAGTAAATAATTGTTTAACCTGTGGGAAACAAATACCTCATAAGGATTTCCATTCTTACTACCTTCCTTGCTTAGGCCCAGACCACGACGTATCAGCTTGTTTAGCCTGTGCCTCCTTCAACCGACAGACTCTTAGACATCGGTCGGAGTTTGCAGAAGAGTTTTTTGGATCTGCTTTTGCATATAAAATGCCGTCGGAGACTCCGAATACACATTTAGCCAAAAAACGCAAGGAAAAGGACCGGCTGAAACCATGGTTAGGCCTACCGCGAGTGTCTCGGTTTCGGCCGAAACCGAGTCCTCGGTTCTTACTTCTGCCGAAAACATACCTCCGACAACCGAGGCCAGAGAGGCCCCGGCTGCGTCAGCTACAGAAATCCCTACCGAAGAAGCAAGCGCACAAGAATTGTCCGACACCATTCCATTGGACATTTCTACTCCTGCACGTGTGGCAGCTAGGCCCCCTGCTTCTATGTCTATTAAGGCCTTCTCCAGAGCTAAAGCAGCTAAAATTTCAAAAGCCTTACCTGCAAAGACTACTTCTCAGAGACCTTCCTCAAGTTCTCAGATTCTCAGCCTTGCTGAGGACCTTATATCCATGATTAGGGGTTCCCAACCTCACCCAGACAGGGCCTCCCACCCTCCTCCTGACAAAAGGCCTAGGAATGAACCCCCTGAACCTCTCTCCTCAGATTACTCCTCGGATGGATCTGATTTATCAGACCATCAGGAAGGGCCATATTCTCCTTATGAGGATTCAGATGCAGAAGACTCTATTCCTTCTGCCTCCCCTCCTGAAGAATTTTCCTTTGGGGAAACTTTGCATTCAATGAGGGAACACTTTCAATGGCAGGGTCAGGATTTCTCTGATTCCAGAAAAAGATTAAGAACCTTTTTACACTTACCACAGCATAGGCCTTTAACCAAGGTGTTGCAGCTGCCACTGCCAAAAACCCCCTACCCTCTGAAAGAGAGTCAAGAGCATTAGAGAGATGGGGAAAAAAGGTTTATACATCTGCTACTCTTTCTGCCAGAGCATTAAACTGTCAATTCCACATGATACAGTACCAGGAATATTTGTTAGATCAGCTGAATAAAAAGCTTTTTTCTACTGAACCTTTAGACTGAAAGTCCCTTCAGGATTTGGTACACAACTCTCAGCAGGTCAGTAATCATTTCTTAAAATGTGGCTATGATGCACTGGAGGCTTCATTTAGATCAGCTATGACTGGGGCAGTAATTCGAAGACATGCCTGGCTAAAAGAGCAATCCTTGCCAGACCATGTCAAGGCTAAACTCCTAGATGCTCCAATGGAGAAACAAAGTTTATTTGGCTCCCCTGCACAGGAGATTCTAAAGAAAGTGGAAGAAAAAGCAAAATCTGTGCAAACAGTAAAGGATTTTCTGCAGGTTCAACCTCCGAGGTTCAGCAGAAACTGGCCTTCAAAGAATTGGTCCTTTCCAGACACCTCCAGAGCACAGAGGGGCAAGAATAGACGCCCAAGAGGCAGAGGTCAATCAAAGGGTGCCTACAGGGGTCGTCAGTAGCAGCCTGCCAACCAGAGGAGTAGTGCCACAGCTGCAACTACAACTACTTCCACAGGACAGACACAATGACTTGACTCTGATTCCGCCTACCAGGGAACAACTGGAAGCACCCTTGGGCGGAAAGCTGTCTTTATTCTCGAAAAACTGGTATTGCATTACAAAAGACAAATAGACATTGCAAACCATAGACAAAGGATACAGGTTTCACTTCCACACTTTTCCAAGAAGGAGCGGAATGCCAAACCTTCCACCAAACCAGAAGCCAGAGGCTTTAAGACAAATCCACAATTTACTTCAGATGAAAGCTCTAGAAAGGGTACCATCTATGGAACAAGGCCAAGGATTTTATTCCAGACTATTCCTTGTACTAAGAAAAGAAAACCAATGGAGGCCTATTCTCGACTTGTCCGCACTAAACACATATCTCATTGTGCCAAAATTCAAGATGCTGACCCTACAGCAACTTCTTCCCATGTTGGGCAAGGAGTCTTGGCTGGTGATTCTAGATCTCAAGGAGGCATACCTGCATGTCCCTATACGACCAGATTGCAGAAGACACCTCAGATTTCTTGCAGGATCAGATTGCAGAAGACACCTCAGATTTCTTGCAGGATCAGAGAATTATCAATTCTCAGCATTGCCCTTTGGCTTATCTACTGCACCCAGAGTATTCACGAAATGCCTGGCATCAGTAATTGCACATTGCAGGCTTCAGGGAATTCAAATCTATCCATACCTGGACGACTGCCTAATACAAGCGGACAACAAGACAAAACTAATAAAGGATTTGGCCTATGTCATGCACCTGTTACAGGCCTTGGGATACACAGTCAACATCCAGAAGTCAAGACTAGTGCCATCCCAAAGGATAACATTTTTGGGTGCGGATCTGGACACAATGACTCAGATGGCTTTTCTCACAGAAGAAAAACAAAAGCAACTCCCAGTCTACTTCATGGCTTTGACAAGACAAACTCAGCTCACTGCAAGGAAAGTCCTGCAGGCCCTGGGTTACATGGCATCCTGCATAATCTTGATCCCGCATGCCAGGCTACATATGAGAAAATTACAATGGTACCTAAGGAATGTATGGTCTCAACACAGGCACAGTCTAGAAACCATGATACCAATCATTCCATGCCTGAAAAAGGAATTCCTGTGGTGGGCTCAGGCCTGCCAGTCCAACAGAGGGTTGCCTTTCAACAAACCACAACCAAGGCAGACCATCACCACGGATGCCTCAGACCTAGGATGGGAAGCACACATGGAGGACAAGTGTATCCAAGGCCTATGGTCTCAGGACCAGCTGAACTTGCACATAAACCTAAAGGAGATGCTGGCAGTGAAACATGCAATCGAGACATTCAAATCATTCCTCCAGCAAGGACATCTGCTGATAAGGACAGACAACACCACAGTCATGTGGTACATTAACAAACAGGGAGGCACGCATTCCTACCCTCTATGCCGGATGGCAATGGATTTGTGGAACCTAGGCCTGAATCTCAACATCCAGCTGCAGGCCAAATTCGTACCAGGAAAAGAGAATTCACTAGCAGACAGCCTAAGCAGAACTACCACAGATGCTCACGAATGGATGCTGCATCCAGACATCTTCAGAATCATAACAAGCAAATGGGGAATGCCAGAGATAGACTTGTTCGCCTCCCCACTCAACCACCAACTGAAGAAATTCTGCTCAAGAGTATACCACCCACAAGCCTGGAGGGTGGACTCTCTCTCTTTCAGCTGGAACGCCCTAACAGTGTATGCTTTTCCACCTCTCCCATTGATGTACAAAGTTCTACTGAAGATCAGGGAGGAACAGCCAAAGGTGATACTAATAGCTCCAGACTGGCCAAGGCAGCACTGGTACCCGCTACTGAGAAGCATGTCCCGGGCGAACTCATGGCCTCTACCCCTATGGCCTCTTCTTCTAACGCAGAACAACTTCAAGACCCTGCATCCAAACTTGAAAATACTGCAGCTAACTGCCTGGAAAATTGCTTAAAACAAAACAAAACTGTTTTATCTCAGAGGGTCAAGGACATTATCCTGGAGGCTCGCAGACCCTCCACAAGGAAGACATACTCAGCTAAATGGAAGAGATTCCTCATTTGGAGCGCATCAAAGGGTACAAATATCACACTGGCAAACCTAGCACACATCCTAGAATATTTAGCAGAACTGTTCCACAATGGCCTGTCCTATTTTTCCATGAAGATTCATGCTTCAGCAATTTCAGCAGAGTACAACATGGATCCACCTATCTTCTCTCACCCTCTCCTCAGACAATTTTTAAGAGGGATCAAAAATGTAAAACCTCCAAGGAGACCCCCTCTGCCTACATGGGATCTCAATTTTGTGCTGGAAAAATTAACATTACCCCCTTTTGAACCAGCAGCATCAGCAGACTTACAGTTCTTATCTTGGAAAACTGCTTTCCTTCTGGCAATCACTTCAGCAAGAAGAGTATCCGAGTTACAGGCACTAATGGCAGTGCAGCCTTTCCTTATTTTTCACCAAGATAGAGTGTCTCTGAGAACCAATCCTACTTTCATGCCAAAGGTGGTATCCAGGGTATCCTTGAACCAAGCTATTCATTTGCCTACGTTCTTCCCTAACCCACAGAACAGGGGGGAAAAACTATTGCACACCTTGGATGTACACAGACAACTACGCTACTATCTGGACAGATGTAAAACCAGCAGAAAAACTGACCAACTTTTTGTAGCATATGCAACTGGAGTGCAAGGAAAAGCAATTTCCAAACAGACAATTTCAAAATGGATAGGAAATTGCATTCGTTTTTGCTACTCTTTTCATGGAAAGACAGCTCCTGAAAATATCAGGCCTCACTCCACAAGAGCCACAGCCACCACTACAGCTTTCCTAAGAGGGGTGGCTACCAAGGAGCTCCGTGCATACATTTGCCAAGCATTACAATCTACCTTTATACTCCAGATCCCGAGCAGGTTTTGCAACTGCAGTTTTACAGGGGATCTTAACTACACCATCATTATCTTAGTACCCCCTCCCCCAGTTTGGCTATGGTATTCTACCCATATGTTATGACTGCAGATGCATCCTTGAAGGATATAGTACAGTTTTGTACCATAAATGTAGATGTCCAATAGGTATGCATCTGCAGTCAGGATTACCCACCCTCCTTCCTCTCTGTGGTACTCCTAGGGCGCTTACCCCTTCTTCAGCTAGCTGGGGGAATCTATTATGGTGTATTTGTTTGTATGTATATATGTATATATATATATATATATATATATATATTGTTTGCTACTGTTTGGAATTTTCAACATTTATCCAAATTTAGCCTTCCTAGAGGGCACCTGGCATCTGGGGCAAGAAACACTGAGGAAAATGGTGATGGCTGATGCCTTTATACCCCAGAAGCTCTGACGTCGGGGAAAGTGCGACATCAGCCGAGGCCAGACCCAGACTTTGGAATCCGGCCGACCGAAGGGCTGCCTGAGGCAGGACAACCCATATGTTATGACTGCAGATGCATACCTATCGGACATCTACATTTATGGTAGGTACAAAACTGTACTTTTCCTTCTCCTCCTGACTGGTTACGCCAGTACTGAGTTGAGAGAGCTTAGCCTCCAGTCTGGCTATATGGTTGCATCTCTCACATGTGTTGGAATTTGTTGGGAGGAGGAGAGGGTTGTCTGTGTACATGAGGCAGTTGTAACATTGCCTCAAGATTCCCAGATTCACCAGCTGTACCGGAGAGGAGATTGACAATTGACCTTTGGACATGCTAGAATAGTATTGGGAATTCCTTTATAATTGAAAAAAAGGGCCAATGGGGAACAAGGTACTCAAGGGGAGTTTGTGAGGGTGTAGTGCTTTTAATTTTTTAGCGCTGACTTATATAATTGCTTTAGTGAGCAAGTGCCATGTAACTTAAATGCAATGTGTTACAGGTAACTTAAATGTAAAAATGACAAACAGTAACTTTCTTTCAAGTGAAACAAGGAAATAAGTACAGTAAGCAATGCAGATATCACTAGTGATCCACAGAAGCTCTGAAAAGCTGTGTTTTAAGTGGAAGTAGCGTTTCAGGGAAATAAGCAAACAAACAACAAGCATACAAATAAAGCTAGATTCAGCAGACCTGGATCTAGTATATGTTACAGCAAACAAGGTGTACCAATTTCAGTAAGAAACAGTTCAAATATGCAGGCACTATAAGCCTTTAACCAGAAATTCCCAGCTCAGAAGGGCAGAGTCCAGCCTCTACTCCCACAAGAGTGCAGACCACGAACCTTCTTAATGTAAAATAACTGGCCTGAAGCCTAAGTGCTTAAACCAGAACTAATACACTTTTAGAATAACAGACACTGAGCCCTCAATCAGCAGTTCCCAACTTAGAAGGATGTAAGCTACCTGTCCTGCCACCACAGTGCAGGCCACAAACCTTCCTAATGTAAAATAACTAGTCCGAAGCCCAAGTGCTTAATCCAAAAGACTTAGAATGATAGCTACACTTTAATCATGTTACTACCAAGCAGTAATAAATACAACCGAATACTTTAAAGAATGCCTGGATTAGTGCTCAAGTTATACAAACAAGGCTAGATTCAGCAGGCCTGGATCTAGTCTATGCTACAGCAAACAAGGTGTACCAATTTTAGTAAGAAGCAGTTCAAATATGCAGGCACTATAAGCCTTTAACCAGAAATTCCCAGCTCAGAAGGGCAGAGTCCAGCCTCTCCTCCAACAAGAGTGCAGACCACGAACCCTCTTAATGTAAAATAACTGGCCTGAAGCCCAAGTGCTTAAACCAGAATTAATACACTTTTAGAATAACAGACACTGAGCCCTCAATCAGCAGTTCCCAACTTAGAAGGATGTAAGCTGCCTGTTCTGCCACTACAGTGCAGACCACAAACCTTCTTAATGTAAAACAACTGGTCTGAATCCCAAGTGCTTAAACTAAAAGGCTTAGAATGAGTTACACCAAGCAATAATAAATACAATTGAGTACTTTTAAGATGGCGCAAAAGCAAAATAAAGTAGGAAGAAACACAAATACAGTAAAAGCAGATACATTTTTTTTTTTTTTTTTTGAGTGAGCAAATGAGATGGGCCCATGAGGAGTATCCAAGTGCAAATTTACAAGAGGGGCAGACAGTTTCAAAGCCACCAAGATTAACACCAAAACAAAAACAGGGAGGGTGCGTGGGGACCTACTGAAAAAACAGAGTCACAACTTCCAGCTAGATATTGCACAACGCAACACAAACAAATCAATTTAAATCATGTATTATTTGAAAAAAGTGCAGATAAAAATTTACTTAACTTCACTTATGCATTCAGTTGATTGCATGCAGGTCTTAGCTGGCCAAAGCTCACAGTTTAAGCAGAAAATAATTCACTGTACCACTTGTACAAGACAGAAACTGAATAACAATGAAGTAAACTACCCCCACTTATCACTGGCTATGCAGGTTTTTTAACAAGCCTTAACTGAAAAAACAGAGGCACAACTTCCAGCTAGATATTGCTCAATGCAACACAAACAAATTAATTTAAATCGTGTATTATTTGAAAAAAGTGCAGAAAAAAAATTTACTTAACTTCACTTACGCGATCAGTTGATTGCATGCAGATCTTAGCTGGCCAAAGCTCACAGTTTAAGCAGAAAATAATTCACTGTACCACTTGTATAAGACAGAAACTGAATAACAATGAAGTAAACTACCCACACTTTTCACTGGCTATGCAGGTTTTTTAACAAGCCTTAACTGAAAAAACAGAGTCACAACATCCAGCTAGATATTGCTCAATGCAACACAAACAAATTAATTTAAATCATGTATTATTTGAAAAAAGTGCAGATAAAAATTTACTTAACTTCACTTATGCATTCAGTTGATTGCATGCAGGTCTTAGCTCGCCAAAGCTCTCAGTTTAAGCAGAAAATAATTCACTGTACCACTTGTATAAGACAGAAACTGAATAACAATGAAATAAACTACCCCCACTTATCACTGGCTATGCAGGTTTTTTAACAAGCCTTAACTAAAAAAACAGAGTCATAACTTCCAGCTAGATATTGTTCAATGCAACACAAACAAATTAATTTAAATCATGTATTATTTGAAAAAAGTGCAGATAAAAATTTACTTAACTTCACTTATGCATTCAGTTGATTGCATGCAGGTCTTAGCTGGCCAAAGCTCTCAGTTTAAGCAGAAAATAATTCACTGTACCACTTGTATAAGACAGAAACTGAATAACAATGAAGTAAACTACCCCCACTTATCACTGGCTATGCAGGTTTTTTAACAAGCCTTAACTAAAAAAACAGAGTCATAACTTCCAGCTAGATATTGCTCAATGCAACGCAAACAAATTAATTTAAATCGTGTATTATTTGAAAAAAGTGCAGATAAAATTTACTTAACTTCACTTATGTGTTCAGTTGATTGCATGCAGGTCTTAGCTGGCCAAAGCTCACAGTTTAAGCAGAAAATAATTCACTGTACCACTTGTATAAGACAGAAACTGACAAAAATTAAGCAAACTGGAGAGAGACAGGACTGATTTTCACCTTAGCCATGGTTTCACTTGGCCGAGAACACAAGAAACTGTGAATAATACAACACAAGGCAGGGAAACTGGTGTTCTGCTTAATTCCGCCTCTTTGCATTCAGCAGCTAATCAAAATGTTGTTTCTCAAGTGAACATGATGTCGAAGAATGACATTGCATACACACAAGACACTGCAGTGAAGGCACTAGGGGCTAGGAAAAAGACAGTGCAGGTTGTAGCACAAATTCATAATGTAGCTGAAAAAACAGATTTCAACCCTGTCAAGAAGTAAGGCATAGCCCATTCTGCCAACAGTGATTTTTTAGAGAACAGAGGCGTGCAGCTTATGAATTTCATGCTACCTGTAAGAGAACAGAAGCTACCTGCTTTAAAACAGCAGAACAGAGGTCGCAGCAGGAACAAGAGGAAGTACGATGGGTTGAATGAGAGCCCATACAACATAAAGAAAGCATTTTTCAACCAAAGAAAGACTTAGTGTGGATTTTATCCATTTATGTCCTGTCTGAAGATGAGTTTAATTTGTTACAAAAAGGACTGTCTTTTATACCCATTGGTAGGTCTGATTTTGCAGATGTCATATTTGATATAAAGATGTTTACACATAATTTGATGTTAAAAATGCAGTTTAATGGGACAGAGACTACATAAATGCAAGGTAGTAATGTTTGTAAAAACCTAGCATATTTATGCCTGCAGTTAACCCATTAGTCAATACATTTGAAAAAATGTGCATAGAGGATGTACACAAATTGAATGATTATAATAGGCAGAAACATTATAAGGGGCAAAAGTCTTATAACTTAACAAAATTAGAGTATGAAGCTTTATTAGGTTTACAGAGGAATGACACAATAGTAATTAGGCCTGCCGATAAGGGAGGGCCTATAGTTATTATGGATACAAGTAAATATGATTCCATTATGTTACACATGCTGAAGGAAGATGTTTTTTATGAGAAATTGCCTTTTGCCAGGGTTAAGTTGTTCATAGAAAAAGTGTATAAGCAATTAAAAGATATGTTTTCGAATGGCATGATAGACAATATATTATTTTATGGTTACCTCACCCACTACATCCATTATTCAAGGTTTGCTTAAACTACACAAGAGCACTATTGACCCACCCTTGAGGCCTATAGTGTCTGGTAGAAATTAGTGCAGTGAAATGGCATCCATATTTATTGAAAAGAGTTTGAGACCACTTTTAAATAGTAGGGAGCATGTGTTAAGAGATATGGAACAGTTTTTGTGAGATCTTCACATTTTCAACAATAACAACCCTACTAAAGGTTTTCTTATGACAACACTTGATGTGGTCTCTCTTTTTACAGTTATACCTAATATGATTGGGTTGGAAAGTTTAACTAGGTTTATGGAAATGTATTCTGATTTCTCTGAAAGTAAAACTATATTAATTAGAAATTTCCTGAACATTGTCTTAGAAAATAATGTTTTCTTGTTTGGTGATGACCTATACTGGCAGCATAATGGGGTAGCTATGGGCACATCTTGTGCCAGTAGCTACGCCAACGCTGTCATGGTTGTATGAGAACATGAGTATTTACTGAGTGGCCCATATCAAAACAATGTTTTGTTTTTTCGTAGATTTGTAGATGATCTTTTTATTTTATGGGCTGGTGCAGAAGAGGAGTTCTCTGAATTTCTTATGTACTTGAATGCAACCACTACCTTTTTAAGGTTTACATATGTTGTTTCATAAGAGAGAATAAACTTTTTGTATGTTCAAGTAAATATTGAAAAAGGGAGTATATATACATGCTTGTACCAAAAGGAATGTTATGTAAACCACCTTTTAAATAGAGGAAGCATGCACCCTACCTATGTGTTTGACAATGTCATTAGGAATCAGGTTTTCAGAGCATCTAGGTTGAACGTGAGGGATGCAGATTTCCATCAACAGTTGATTAATATGAGGAATGAATTACTGGCCAGAGTTTATGGGGAGAGAGAGATACAGAAACAGGTACAAGAAGTAAACTTGTGACATACTAAGGCTAGACCTTATTATTCGGATAAATGGTCTGAGGAAAAAGAGACCAGTGGTGACATGCCTAAGTTAAAAGTGCCATTAAGCTTCTCTAGTGATGTTGGGTCTTATATGAACATTATACATAAACATCGGGGGATACTGCCACTGATAAGGCGGTCACAAAATGGATAGAGAATCAACATAAATTTTTGTTTAGAAATCAAAAGTCTTTGAAAAGATGTTTATGTGTATCTAGAGAAAAGAAAACACCTATAGGTGGAATGGGAACTAAGCCTTGTGGCAAATGTTCATATTGTGGGTATATATATATATATATATATATATATATATATATATATATATATATATATATATATGTGCATATATATGTTCATAGGTTCATAGGTAGATACTAGGCTATCTGCCCTAGGGCATTTATAAGCCTAGCCAGAGTGTATTTGGCTTCCGCCTCCCTATTAGATTAGCCTACTGTGCCTCTTTAAAGTAGGTCACAGAAGGTACCCTTTTAAGATTAGTTTACTGTGCCTCTGTCTAGCAGGGACACAGAAGAGATCCCAGGGGTGAATTTGCGACCTCCCATCCACGCATCCAGATTTCGCTTGAAGAGGGTCAGCAAGGGGTTATGTCTAATATGAATTGGGATTCTATTCCAGAGTGAGGGGAGCCTCTGGGAAATGAATCTGTCCCTCCAGCATGTCCTATTTATTTTTGTGCTGAGGTTTAGGTCCCTGGATCGTGTAGCTCTAAGGGACTTGGATTTTTTGAGGTGGAGCATGTCCATTAATTCTGGGTTTGACATGGCTTTGTATGTCAGGCGTAGATCGCCTCTGAGTAGGCGGTAAGCAACTGAGTAGATCTGGAGTTTCTTTAGTCAAGCTGCATAGGACATCTGTTTGTAGCCCATGATCCTCTTGGTGAGGTACTTTTGGGGTCTTTCCAGTTGCTGCAGGTGTCGGGTAAGGTACATCCCAAAAGGGGCATTGTATTCAATTATGGGCCTGATGAGAGATGAGTAGAGGGGCACAATGACCTCTCTTGATCTAGATGCGAACCCTTTCGTGATAAGGTGGGCTATATAGAAGGTATTTCTAACCACTTTGGCAACGTGATTATCAAAGGAGAGATTACTATCTACGCTGGTCCCCAAATCTCTAATTACTTCTTCTGTACTTAATGGATTACCACCTATGTGGTAATTTGTGGGCACCTTGTTTTTCCCAAAGGGGATGACTATGCACTTTTTAGCATTTAGCTTGAGGCCGTGGCTCTGGCACCAAGCATCTGTCTCCGTGAGACCCTTTTGGAGGATGCTTGTGTTAGCTGGAGATTTGATTATGGCCCCCAGTTTGCAGTCATCTGCAAACTTTGTAAGCCATAATCCCCCCGTGTTAGCCTGAAGCTCAGAGAAGTATATACCGAACAAGAGAGGTCCCAGAACTGAGTCCTGTGGGATGCCACTTGTAACTGGTTTGGATTCGGACATGGCATCTGCAATTCTGACCATGTGGGTTCTATCTCTGAGCCAGTTTGCAACCCATCTTGTGATATAGGGGTTAATATTTAAGCTGGTAAGCTTATTTATGATGCCCGAGTGGGGTATTGTGTCAAAGGCTTTTGCGAGGTCCAGGTAGGCTGTGTGGACTACCTTGCCCTCGTCTATGGCTTTGGTAACTGTTTCAAAGAAATCAGCTAGGTTTAAGAGGCAAGATCTGCCCTTAACAAAGCCGAATTGGGTAGGGACCAGTGTCTGGAGGCTCCCAATGTCTTTGTTTATGAGTTCCATGATAATACGCTCCATAGCTTTACAGACCAGACTAGTCAGGATTATGGGGTGATAGTTTCCGGGGGTCCGTTGTGGCACCACCTTTGTGGAGTGGGACCACTGTAGCTGCACGCCATCCTTTGGGTACGTATCCTGTAGTAAGGCTAAGTTTGAACAGTGACTAAATGTGAGGGTTCAGTTCTTCTTGGAGCTCATGTAAGACACAGCCTGGGACACTGTCTGGTCCCATAGATGCTGTGTTTTTTGTTTTGGAGAGGGAAGCTTTCACCTGTGCATCTGTGATGTCAGGGAGGTTACATTCAGTTGGGATAGGCATTTGCTCCTTTGGGGGGAAAGGGGGGGAGAAGTTTGCACTGAATCGGTCTGCCAGGATGTTGGCTATGTCTGCAGGTTCGGTATATTTTGTACCATTATGCAACAATTCAGAGCATATCTGGGAGTTTCCGCCCATGTTCCTGACATAACTAAAGAAGGCCTTGTGATTATGTTTAATGTCTTGGGCAATTTTTCTTTCGAAACTGGCCTTTGATGATTTTATGAGAGAACGATGTTTCTTACTAATACTGATCAGAGATGCCTTCCCTTTTTGGGATTTTGCTCTGTCATGTAGTAGCTTCCTCCTTCTGTTTTATAGCTTATTTATGGTCGGGGTCCACCAGACCGGTCTCCTGTTTTTGGAGGAGTGAGTCTTGGTTTTATTTGGGATAGCACGATCCATGCATTCCTGCAGGTGCTCATAGAATGCATTTGTAAAGGATTCTGTGGATTGGGCTGTATTATCCTCTGGCCCAGGGGCTTTGAAGGATTCCATCTCAGTCTTCAGAAGTGCAAAGTTGGCTTTTGAGAAATTCTTTACAGTGATTTCCTTGGCTGGGGGTGGGGACAGGATATGGATGTCCAAGGAAATTTATTTATGGTCTGATCTTACCAATGAGGGATTTACCTATGGTGTGGAACACAGAGTCCCCATGTTGGTGATGACCAGGTCCAATATGTTGTTCCCTCTTGTGGGAGTGGTGACCAGTTGTTCCATTGCGTTAGAGTTTATAAATTCAAGGAACCGTTGGGCGAGGGTGTTTGGGCTTGAGTAGTTTTCCCAGTCAATGTTTGGGTAGTTGAAGTCACCCAATAACATAGTGTTTGGAGAGACCTTCATATTCTCCAGTGTTCTCAGGAATGCTAAATGGGGTTCCTGTAATAGGGAGGGTATTCTGTAGCAGGCTACAAACTAAAAGGCAGTTTTGCCCGCTGTTAGTTACACATGGATGGTTTCCGATGCTTCGTGCAGTACCACCAACCTGGAGGTGTAGGTATCTTTGATGAATATAGATACTCCCCCTCCTTTTGTGCTTCGGTCCGAGTTTTGGGGCCAAAACGCATGGTATGAGTTATAACCTGGCAGTGCTGGGGTGCTCTCAGGAGCCTTGAACCAAGTTTCTGTTACTGCACAGACATCGATTTTCTCCATGCTGAGGAGAACCTCGAGTGCGTGCATCTTGAGGTTTAGACTTCTGGCATTGAGTAGCATTACCTTTAGTTTTTTTATCCTTGGGTTGTCTATGGAGGTGGGTTTGTCCTTTGAGCCTTGCCTAAAAAAGGCACTATGGGGGTGGCAAGAGCCTTGGCCAGTATACGAAAGCCTAAGGGTGACAGGTGCAAGCCGTCCCTAGCGAAGCAACGTGGGTTGTCGAGCATGTCATCCCAGGCTGACAGACACTGGATCCCCTTTGAATGACACCAATACTTTAGCCAATTGTTGAAACTGATCATTTTGTCTTTATACTGTGGCATCATTCTTGGTGAGGGCAGTATGCTACTCAAGGTCAGGGTCATACTGGGCTACATGGTCAGAGAGCTCCTCTATGTCTCTTTTCATGTAGTCCAGGGAGGTACGTCTCAGGTCATTCACACCAGCATGGACAATGATGGAGTCATACTTGTACTTGCTTTGGAGTGACCTGAGTGCTTGTGTTATGTGGCGGATCCTGGCACCCGACTGCAGCTTACAGTGACCTTCTCCTTGTTCAGTCTGGTGAGCGGGACGTCAGTGTGCTGGACAATAGAGTCCCATATAACAAGTGTATTTGGTGTGTAGTTTAGCCTTAAGGGCTGTGACTGTGAGGCACACTGATTTTGTGAGATATGTGATTCGTGGGTATTGTTGAGGGGTGGCTGTTGCTTGGATATCTGCTTAGGAGGTCTTTGCTGTTTAGGCAGATTTTTATTTAGAGCCTCCGAGTATGTTTTTGTGTGTTTATGTGTTGGGTATGCAGATGCAATAGGTCTGTGTGAAACTGGATTTGTGGTGCGGGTGGTTACCTTTTCCTCCTGACTGACTGTGCCAGTCTTGGGTTGAGAGAGCTCTGCCTCCAGTTTGGCTGTGTAACTGCATCTCTCACATGTATTAGAGTTTGTTGGAAGGAGGAGAGGGTTGTCTGTGTACATAAGGCAATTGTAACATTGCCTCAAAATTCCCAGATTCACCAGCTGGACTGGAGAGTAACCTTGAAACTGACCCTTGGACATACCAGATTAGTATAGGGAGCTGTTTTTTTTACTGATCAGATTAGGGGAAGGGAACTGATTTTTCACTTGATCAGGAAGGACCAATCGGGAGCCGAAATCTTACGAGAAGTCAAGGAGGGTGTAGTGCTTTAGTTAGTGTTTCCTTATAAGAGCTGGGCAAGTGCAGGGCTTTAGAAAGAGAACAGAGTGATTACTTTGAGTGTTTGAGCAGTTCTAAGGGAAAAAGGGAAGAGCAGACTTTGTGGAGCCTGGAATAGTTTAAACCTGTTTAGGCGGCACTGCCTGATGCTGCTCAGTGCGCAAAACCACGCAAAAAGAGAGTTGTAGGGTTTTAAGAGAGAGAGATCAAGGAGTTTAGAAATGACTCAAAATGGCCAATAAAACTACAGCTTCTAGGCAGTAACCACTCCTCCAGGGACAGGCAGGCTGTTCAGTGTTTACCACTCCCACTGGTGAACACAGAGACTTCCCTTTAGCCCAACAAAGCACTGGCCTTTTAGAAACTTCCAAACAGTTCAGAGCAGCAAATCTGTAACTGAACTTTCTTAACTTTCAGAAAGTGGGAAAAAAGCAAGATTTTTTTTTTTTTTTTTTCTTTTTGTTGTAGTTTAAAGGTAGCAGAGATACACAAGCAGCAAAATAATCACAACAGTGCAATAAATGACCCCACACTTGAGTGCTAGGCCAAAATCAGTTAAAATGCAGTTTTTAGAGAAAAAACGATTTTAAATTAAGTGCAACACAGGAAATGTAGTAAACAGGCTCTAGATGTGTTCCAAGTACTGTTACTGTTACAGATATAAACTTTAGCAAGCTGGAAAATGCAAAAAAGTAGGCGGCAAAGCAGTAAAACTTAGCAAATAAATCAGAAGAAAATACTTAAAATCACAAAAGTGGCTCATTTTCTTCTCTCAGCGTTTTCTCCCCTTGGTAGGTGCTTCAGCAACAACTAGCAAGCCTGAAAAGATGCCAAAACCACGTGGCAGTCAGGTTTTAAGAGAGAGAGAGAGATCAAGGAGTTTAGAAATGACCCAAAATGGCCAATCAAACTACAGCTTCTAGGTAGTAACCACTCCTCCAGGGACAGGCAGGCTGTTCAGTGTTTACCACTCCCACTGGTGAACACAGAGACTTCCCTTTAGCCCAAGCAAGCACTGGCCTTCTAGAAACTTCCAAACAGTTCAGAACAGCAAATCCATAACTGAACTTTCTTAACTTTCAGAAAGTGGGAAAAAAGCAAGCTTTTATATATATATATCTATATCTATATCTATCTATATATATATATATATATATATATATATACAATGAATTTTTGCATCCAGATCAGGACAGGCTTCATAAATTTAAAGTACAAACTACATGTGATACACAGCACATAGTGTATCTTGCCCACTGTGAAATATGTAAGAAATTTTATATGGAGAAAACAGACCGCACACTTAAGGAGAGGATTAGAGAACACATTTATCACATAGGTAAACAAAGCAGAAGTAACGCCCTGGCCAAACATGTTATGAATACTAATAGTCAACATAAATTTAAGTTTATGGCCATTGCTAGGGGTTTTGTGAGTTTGGGGGGGGGGGGGATACATGCAATAAAACAGAGGAACTAGAAGCTAGATGAATAGTTTTATTCAGAGCTGATATGGGACATGGTCTCAATAAACAAATACCAGTGAGACCAAAGGTAAAGGCCAAACCTCTACGTAGGTAAAGTAGCTGTTTTTAAGAATATGTATTTTAATAATGTGTGTTTGTATTGTACAAAGTATATAAAAATATACATTTTAGGATTTTTTTTGAACTTTTAGTTATTTTGTGGTTACTGTACAGCTTTAATATTTTATAGTAATGGAATGTATATAGTCTTGTGATGAATTGTTGTCATATGATGCATTCAGAAATGTTTAAAAGTATGACTGGTTTCAGTTTGTTTTTATGCACCTGAAGAAGCAGATGTGAAAGTGCTTGTGCCTGATTAACATTTTATAACCTGGAGCCTATCCTGTGTCCTCCTGTTGTTTTAAGATTAAAATTATACTTTTACAATTTGAGCATCATGCGTTGCAGTCTAGCAGGAGCTGTGTGCATTGACTTTCTGAAAATAGTAACTAGAGATTGGTGGTCAGTCTCGATTTGAATAGGTCAATCATGGAACTTCGAACATGCAAACACAATTGCCAAGAGTTCCTTCTCTATCTGAGCGTACTGCCTTTCAGTTTGGGTTAGAATTCTTGACACATAGGCTACTGGTCTACCCTCTTGAAGAATGACTGCACCAAGACCAAACTTAGAAGCATCACAGGAAAGAGTTACTGGTTTGTGAACATCATAGTATCTTAAAGTAGGTGGACTAACAATTTTCTGTTTCAGGACATCAAATGCTGTTTAGTGTTGTTCTCACCAGGACCAAGATACATCTTTGCATGTCAGCTCTCTGAGCGGTGCTGAAAGTTGGCTGAAATCTGGAATGAACTTGCCTAGATAGTTGACCATGCCAAGAAAACATTGTAGGGCTTGGACATTGTCTGGAGCTGGCATCTCAAGAATTGCTGCTTGCTTGGAAGGATTTGGTCATAAACCTGAACTAGTAAACAAATGACCCACATAAGTAATTTGTCACAGCCTGAATTTGCATTTGTAAGGATTCAGCTTAAGACTGACTTCACAAGCTCTATCTAAAACTGTTTTGAGGGTTTTATCATGTTCAACTTCACTATTGCCTCCTGCAAGAATATCATCTACTATAATAGCACATGGATAGCCTGATAAAATTTGCTCCACTGCACACTGAAAGATTTCACTGGAAGAATTTATTTCAAATGACATTCTCAGAAATATGTACCTTCCAAATGGTGAACTGAATGTGGTTAGCAATGAGGATTTACAGTCAAGAAAAATTTACCAAAATGAACTTTTTGCATCTAAGACAGAAAAACAATAGCATTTGGCATAAGAGCAGCAACTTCTTCGACTGGGTGCATTGGATGATGAGGTCATTTTAGTGCTTTGTTCAAGTCTCGTGGATCAGTACATGTTCTAATATCATCTGAGCTTTTCTTATGAGCTACCACCATGGAGGATACCCATTCAGTTGGTTCTTCTACTAGACAAATTACTCCTTGCTGCACCATTCTGTCTAGCTCTGTTCTGCGTAACTACTAGAACTGTCTGTGTAGGTTTGATAACCGGGCTTACTTCATGGTCTAACTTCATGGAGTACATAACAGGGAGTTTACCTAGTTTGTCTTCGAAAAGATCAGTATAGTCAGAAAAAGTAGTCTGGGCGAAATTTGAGCTGTTATCCTTCAATCTTACATGGTGGACTTCCTTATTAAATTAAAGCAGTCCCATTTTCAATCTGTCTGTGAGGCCTAATAATAATTGTACATGTCTCTTGGCTACGTAAAACTGCAAGTCATAGCTGTTCCCAGCAGAGTAACATGAAAGCACTATTAAGCCCTCGGTTTGAATTTCTTCACCACCATAAGCAACAATGTTTGCACACTTCGCCAAATCAAGCTTCTCACCAGCTTTTACTATATTAAGTGTTTCTGCTGACATAACATTGCACTTTGAACCAGCATCTACGTTCAGTTCCACAACTTTCCCATTAATCTGAACAGTACAAAATACTTCATTCATTGCCCACAAATCTACTGCATTGGCTGTTTCACCAAGCACAGACACATCAACATAAAACGTAGGGTCACAGATTTCTAATTGATCAACTTGTCTCTTTGAACGCTCTTTTTTAAAAAAATAATGAACCTTTTTTAGTTTACAAAACCTTTTGAAATGATTTCACTTTTTACATTTGTGGCACTACTGACCAAAAGCTAAGCACTTTTCTCTTAGGCTCATGATTACCACCACAATTAAGAAAGTTGACTATGAGGCTAGATGGGGACACATTCTTTAATTTAGCTGACTCACTCCTGTGCTTCACTGAACATGCCCACATCACAGAGCATACTCTAGAACTTGCTAGAAAGGCTCTGGGTTTCACTGAAGCTGCCATACCCTTTGGCCTGTACGTTTTAACTGTGTGCTGCATACTGCCTGCATTAACATTGGAAGGCACTGGAAGCATGCGTTTCTCATTTGTAAGCATATTTGTGTGTTTTCTGTGAGCTCATATATCTGACAAATCTCTATGGCCTTATTCAAAGTTAAATCATTGTCTCGAAGCAAAATATTTCTCACTGCATCATCTTTAATACCACACACAAGCCTGCCTTTTATCAACTCATCTCTTAAATCATCAAATCTGCAAGTTATAGCCTTATTTGTTAAGTCAGTTATATATGCTTCAAAATTTTCACCAGGCTTTTAATCCCTTGTGTAAAATAAGTTTTTCCATTGTAATATTTGTTTGGGTGTTACACATTTCTCTACATTTACGTTTCAAACACTCAGGGTCTTCCCTCGTTTTAGCCGGTACCACTATATGCCGGTTTTCCCCCTCCCCTGCATATCCAGCAGGTGCATATACAAATGAACAGTCTCTTTCAATGGCTCCTGAACCAGCTAAATTAAGCAGAATAAATGCCTTTGTATGTGCATATTTGTCAGAAAAAGAAGCCTGTATGTAAATATCATACTCTTGCTCAAACACGCTCCAATTTTCTGCAATATTGTTATCAAACACAACCAGACTTGATCTGCAAAATCTTTCTGCCATGCCAACAAATTATGCTTAAACACAATGCAGATATGGCCCTTGTAAATATGTATGAACATGCACACACAGCAGGTACTTGTAATAAAATTCAAATGCACAGTAAACTCTTTGTAAGACTGTACTTTGCAAAATATGCTTTGAAATGGCTAGGTACATCCCAAAGGGTGTATTGTACTCAATGATGGGTCTGATGAATGCCAAATACAGTGGAACAATAACTTCCTTGGACTTAGATGCCATACCTTTGTTTATAAGTTGCGCAACATAGAATAATTTCCTCACCACTGTAGAAACATGATGATCAAAGGCTAGATTACTATCTATATGTGTCCCTAAGTCCCTGACTACTGTGTCAACTCTAAGGGGCATGTTGTCAGTATGATAGTTACCAGGGATGGATGACCTCCGAAAGGATACTATTATGCATTTCTTATCATTTAGTTTTAGTCCATGGCTCTGACACCAGTTATTTGTTTGTGTCAACCCCTCCTGGAGAACATTTGTGTCTGTGAGATTTAATGATGGCTCCTAATTTGCAGTCATCTAAAAAGTTAGTCTGCCGGAGAACACTGACATTGGCCTTGACTTCTGAGAAGTAAATGACAAAAAGGATCAGTCCAAGGACTGATCCCTGAGGGACTCTATTTGTGACTCGCCTGTTTGTAGAGGTGGACTCCCCAATTCTAGCTTCCTGGGTCCTGTCTATGAGCCAGTTGGCTATCCACTGGGTGACATACGGGTTTATACCTAACCTCCTGAGTTTGTCAACAATGCCTGAGTGGGGTATTGTGTCAAATGCCTTGGCCAGGTCAAGGTAGGCAGTGTGAATGATTTTGCCCTCATTCATTGCTTTGGTGACCTTCTCAAAGAAATCCTCCAGGTTGACTGGGCATGATCTGCCCTTGATGAAACCAAACTGGGTTGGGTCCAGTGTCTGGAGCTTTACTATATCTCTGTTGATCATCTCCATGATAATTCATTCCATGGCTTTACATATAAGACTAGTGAGCCTTATGGGTCTGTAGTTTTCAGGGTCTGTAGATGGCCCACCTTTGTGCAGTGAGATGACTGTTGCCTTCTCCATTCTTCTTCGTTTGCTGCCTTCGAGGTTTCAGACGTAACTGTAGAAGGCCTTGTGGTTGTCTTTAACCTGTGAGGCTGTCCTGACCTCATAATTGGCCTTGTTGAACTTAATTAGTCCTCTTAGTTTCCTGTTTAGTTTAATTAGATATCTCCTATCATTATGGGAGTTGCTCTTCCTGATTTTAGTCATAATTTTTCTTTTCTTATATACCCTTTTAAGGTTTCGTTTGATTTTTTTTTTTTTTTAGTTGTCTTGGGTTTATTTCTTGTAGGTATAGCAACTTCTATACAGATATTTACATGGTTGCACAGGGTCTCTGTGAAAAATTCTTCATAGGTTGCTGTGAACTCAGTGTTGGGAGGGGCACTGAATTTTGGCAAACTATCACTTAATAGGATATAGTTTACTTTAGAATAGTTTCTAACTGTTACAGGGCTTGCTGGGGTTATGGAGTTGATTTTTATTAAAAAGGAGATGGCTTTGTGGTCTGACTTCACCAGTGAGAACATGACACTGCAGGGGGAGGGTGCAGCAGTGAGTACCAGGTCCAGTATGTTTAAACTTCTGGTGTGTGTGTGCATTATCTTGTTAAAGGTATGTATTTTAATAAAGTTCAGGAATCATTGTGCCTGTGGGTATGAGGCAGTGAATGTTTCCCATTCTATACTGGGGAGATGAAGTCTCCCACGAATAGGTATCTGGTTTAATGGTGAGTATCTCCAGTAGGTCTAGGTGTGAGTTATAGGATTCTATGGACATCGAGGGTGGCCTATAGCTTGCTAGGATGTGGTATGGGACTTTGTCTATGGTGATTTGCATGTAGATAAATTCCAGGACATTGTCCTGTTGAAACACTGTAGAGTTATGCTTGTTGCTAATATAGATAGAGACTTCTCTACCTTTTGTCCTTGTTTGTGCTGCTGATGGCCTAAATGTATGGAAGGTACTGAAGCCTTGCACTGCTAGAGTACTTTTGGTGGATTTGAACTCCGTGTCAGTAACAGCATGGATGTCTGTATTCTCCAGAGTGAAGAGAGCTTGTAGGGTGTGGAGTTTCTTGTTTAGGCTCCTAGCACTGAGCAGTAACACCTTTGGGTTTCTTTAGGTTTTGTGTGCTATGTCAGTAGGTTTGTCAATTTGGCATTGCCTAAAAAGGCTGTGGGGGGTGGATAAAGTTTTAACCAATATTTGGAAGCCTCAGGGAGAGAAGTGCAGGTTAGCATTGCCGCCTCACAGCAAGAGGTTCTCTAGTTTGATCCTCAGCTGGGGTGCCTTCTGTGAAGAGTCTGCATGTCCTCCCTGTGGTCATGTGGGTTTCCTCCTGGTGCTCCGATTTCCTCCCACATCCCAAGGACATGCTGTAGGTGGATTAGACAATCTAAATTGGCCCTAGGTGTGCGTGTGTGTGTGTGCCTTTTGTGGAAGGTTGGGCACCAGGCTGGCTACTCGATACTGTAAAACTCCACTGACAATCATGAGTGGACAGGTGATCCACTGTGGTGACCCCCTAACCAGGAAAATCCAAAAGAAGAAGAAGGGAGACAAGTGCAGATTATCCTTTGCAAAGCAATGTGGTTGGTTAATCCTGTCCTCCCATGCTGACAAATATTGAATCTCCCTGGAAAAATACCAGACACTAAGCCAGTTATTGAAGTCAATCATCTTTTCTTTGTACTGTGACATCATCCTTGGCAAAGGTAGAATGCTGCTCAATACAAGGCACATACCTGCCTGAGACACATGTTGAGAGAGAGAGATATCAACAATGTCTCTCTTCAGTTATATCCAGGGAAATATGACTCAGGTCATTAATGCTCATGTGGGCTAAGATAGAATTTCACTGGTGCCTGTGGTGTAGTGACTTGGCTGAATGTGTAACTTGGCAGATCCTGGCTCCAGATAAGTAACTCGCCCTTATCTTCTCCTGTTCAGTCTGGTGAGTGGGGCATCTGCATGTTGTACAATGGAGTCTTGTATGGCAAGAGTCCTGGGTAATGTGTTAGCTTGCCTTATGGGCTTTGCTCTTGGGGTTTCACTGGGTGTATGTGTGGTGTTTTGTGTTGCCTTTGGTGTGTGCTAAAACAGTTGCTGAGGATAGGCATTGCCATTTATAGGCTTAAGAGGTCTTTGAGGTTTGGGAAAATTGCTTTTAGTGTTACTGGTGGACACCATAAATGGTGGATGTAGTGTGTGTTCTTGACATCCTTGTTTGTATTTGTGATTTTTGCCTCCAGTAAAATTGTGTATGTGCATATTTGCATGCTTTGTTTGTTTACATGGTTGTATGTGAACATGGGACAATTGCTACATTATCTGAGGATGCCCATGTCTATCACGTTGGATAATGGGACATTTGAAACTTGCATATCCATGTTGTCCAGACCAGCATTTGAGGGGGCTACTGTAGGTTGCGGACTGGGTTATACAGTGGTCTGCTTGGGTGGTCTCTGGGGTTTGGCACAAGACTAGGTTTGAAAGTAGTGCTGGTTAATGCACAAACCAGCTGCTCTAAGCATGTTTAGATGCAGTGGCTGTGTTTTAGACACTCTAAGTTACAGGTTTCAGTTCTAAGGGAAGTTTTATAGATATAATTTACTTTCTGGCCATTTGCGTCTATACAGGACATTGCTAACCTCTTGATGTAATAGCACCAAGGAAGGTTGATTTCAAGTGTAATGCTACAGCAAAACAACTTAAACTACTTACAAGGCAATTTCAAGTGTTGTAGTCCTTTAGAATTATTTAAAGGCAAAATCAACAATTAGAGCAAATATAAAGCAGTAGCACTTTAAAGAGCTAACTGCTTCACTTGCAAACATTACTTTCTACAGTATAACCCACAGGTTCCACTTATAGAAATTAAATACTACAGAATAATCCACAGGTTCCACTTATAACCATTACCTACTGCAGTATAATCCACAGGTGCTACTTATAGAAATCAAATACTGCAGACTAATCCACAGGTTCCACTTATAGCCATTACATATTGCAGTATAACCCACAGGTTCCACTTATACATATTACCTACTGTCCTGCTGAAGTATAATCCACAGGTTTCACGTATAGCCATTTTTACTGTAGTATAACCCACAGTTCCTACCTATAGCCATTATCTACTGAAGTAAAACCCACAGATTTCACTTATAGCCATTATGTACTATAGTATAACCCACAGGTTTGACTTACAGTCATTACCTACTACAGTATAAACTGCAGTTTCCACTTAATAATGATCATCATTGCAGTATAACTCATAAGTTCCACTTATAACCATCACTTACTTCAGTATAACCCCCATGTTCCATTTATTAAGATTAACTACTACAATAAAACTTATAAGTTCTATTTAATAATGATTGTCTACTGCAGTATAGCCCACAGGTTCCATTTATGACCACTGCAAACTATAGTATTATCCCCAGCTCTCTCTTATCACCTTCACCTACTGCAGTGTAACCCACAAGTTCCCTTACAAATATCACCTACTGCACTATAACCCATAGTTTCCAGACCTCCAAAATGGATGCACACAGATCAAGAATATAGCACCAGCTCTTCCAGTATGAAAACAGAAACTGAGAAAAGAAGTGCCTTTGAAAACATTTTTGGTAAAATTCAGTTACTGGCTAGTAAATACAGTGTTTGGATGTCAGCAAAGAAGACATCTGGAAAACTTGAAAGAAAACCAACCTGAAAAGGTGAAGAGAATATGCTGTCTGGAAAGGATTCTGCAGCTGTTCAGTAAAAAGCAGTTCAGGCTTCAGCTTTAGTTCAGTTTTTGTTGACTTTGTTAAACTTGTGGGTGGACTGTAAAGCATATACCTCACTTTATGTTGTTAATGTTTAGAAGGACACTAAAAGGGGAAATTAACTGTAATTAAAACATTTTTTTCTTATTATTAGTATTTGTATAAAGCATTTCATGATATAAACTGCATGTTATATACAGTAAAACAGTTTTGTGTAGTGTGTAGTCAGGGTTATTTTATGTATAGGGGAGTCTTTTCAGTTACTGTTGGATGTGTTAAAGATATTAAAGTAAACAGGTACTTTTTATTTCCAAGAAATATAGGTTTTACAGTATAACAAGAGTAAAAGGCTGGACAAAAGCAAGTTTAATATTCATATGCTATGATATTGGGCCTGTGGGGTGTAAAAGTGCACTGATTATATTATATTTAGAATGACGGTATTTTTCTCTTTTTATTTTACAGGGGTGAATTTCTAGATTACTACCTTTGGCTTAAGCTATAAACAGGTGTTTCTGTAAGCATGTAGGCTTTAAAAATTAGACAAAGTGATGAAGGCCACAAAAATGTTAAGCTTCTTTCAATTGGAAAGATATTAGCTTATTTGTTTCCTACTGGCAAATGTTCAGATGTCTGCAGCTGAGGGCTGCTGTGCATTCTTTTCTGAGTAATTTAAAAAGACTCATTACTGAGTACATTTCCATGGAGACTGGCTGTCCATGGGTGCAAGAGGTTAATCTTGAGAATTCTGAGTTTTCTTTTCTGAGGGGAAATGTAAAATTTAAAGGTACAATGGCAAAATGTTCAGTGAAAAAAATTAAGTTTAAAATTATTGGAAGTGAATAAGAGGTAACAACCTCCCTAGCAACCTTAATGCTTTAATGCAATTAATATAACAGTGTGTAATTTAGTTTATTTAAAGGCAGCCAGTGCAGGTTTTCTTAGGGCTAAAAGTTGACTTCTTTTGAAAGCATACAATCCGTTTTTATATTTGGGAGGGGAAGAGAGATACAAGTGGGAGCACTGGATTTAGCATGCACTTTAGCATGGGTAATCTTAATTTTAGGTTAGGTAATTCCTGTAAGTGCAGCCATCAATTTCGGCCAGTTGTTCCCTTCTGAAGGGCTAAAATTCCTGTTTTGAAGACTTACATTGTTTTGTGTGTTTATTCCAAGTTAATAGGGGATGGGGGTGTTTTGGATATAGTTTTTTGTTTGAAGTTTTTCATTAAAGCAAAAAGTCTTGAAAATGTGACAGGTTCAAATGGAGATGAGAAGAAACAACTATACAAAAGATCAGCCTGTCAAACATTGGTATATGCATGTAACACAGAACCTGGAAATAGATATCAAAAAACTTTCATGTATAACACATAGGAACAACAGCTTTTTATCATGCTGTCCATATTATCCTGGAATGTGAATAGCCTTAGATGTATAGATAAAAAGGAAAGAGTAATGAATTATATTAAGAAATGCAGAGTACAAATAGCAATACTGCAGGAGACACATTTGGAAAGAAATGAACTTGTGAATTTGACAAAAGGAGGATTTCAGAATGGATATTCAGCAAAATGTCAATGGCAGAGGAAAAGTGGAACAAAGCAAGGCAAGTGTAGTGGACGGTGCAGTGGTGCAGCAGTAGCATTGTCACCTCACAGCAAGAGGTTCTCCGGTTCAATTCTCAGCTGGGGTGCCTTCTGTGTGGAGTCTGCATGTCCTCCCTGCATTTGTGTGGTTTTCTTCTGGGTGCTGTGCTTTCCTCCCACGTTACAAAGACATGCGTCTGGAGCATTTCTCCCTAGGCCTCCGCTGAAAATTGGCTTTGTTCCAAGTCAGACTTTCCCAGTTAAATGTTAAATAAAACAATTATATTAATTGCTAGAGGGGCGGAAGTAGTGATAGATCAGGGAAAAAAAACAAAAATTGTAGATTTGTGGTAGTAAGGAGCTATTGGCAAGGAAGGCGGATTATGATGGCATGTATTTATATTCCACTGAAAACTGCTGTTATGGTGCTTAAGAAAATTTGGGGAGAAATAATCATCTTTCTGCAGGAAATATTATTTATAGGTGGGGAATGGAATTTGATTTGCGGTAGTGAAGATGTGTCAGGGGGCCTAGAAGGGAAAATGTAACAGAAGAGGGTAGATTTCTGAAGGAAGTTTAGAAAATATTTGGTATGGAAGATATGAATTCAGTAGTAGGAACTTGTAAACCATTTAAAAATTATTCCCCAAGGTACAATAGCTGGGCTAGACTAGATAGAAATTGTGTTTCCCATGAAATCTGCATTTAATTGAAAGGTTTGACACACATCCAATAATTATTTCTGAACATGCACAAATAATATCTAAGAAAACTAAGATAAAAATGTCAGGTAATGAAGTAAAAATAAGACATTAGCACTTTCCCACCTACCTGTCAACAAGAGAGGAATTTAAGGAATGGATAGTGGTAATTATCTGAGAGTTATTAGGGAAGATAGAAATATCTTCAGAAGTTACTGCTGCTGACTGGGATAAAATGAAAATGGAGATTAAAAATGGGATCAAAATTCATGGGAAAGAGATATGGTTACGATATAATAGAAATTACTTAGGGGGGCTGACAAAGATTAAAGTACTACAGAATAAGGGGAATCTCACAGAAAAAGAGGAAGAGGAAATGCAGAGTGCAAAAGAGAAAATAAGGGAGTACCGGGATAATATGCCTGGGTTTAAAAAGATTGCAGTTAAGCATCTATTGTTTTAACCATGAAACATCTTTATTAAATTACAGTGTATAACATAGGCAATCTACCATATATATAAATGAAAAAAAAAACATGCCAGCACAATCTCAGTTGCAAACATTATACATTACAAACCATGCCAACACAACTGTAGCTGCAAACATTATACATCACTTATATTGTCATTGTCAGTCAGCCATTACATAGCTCATTCAAATCTTGTCTTTTTAAACCTTGTTCCTCATCTGCATGTATTGATCCCACATTTCCCATTTTTTCCTACGTAATTTGCTCCTACCTTTTTCTAGTTGTTTTATCTCTGTTACTATCTTCACTACTTCTAGTAAAGTTGTTTTAGACTTTGATTTCCATTTTCTAGTAATTGCTTTTTTTTTTTTTTTGGCGGACATCATAATTAGACTAAGCTAGGCCTTACTATGTCTAGGCAAATCCAAATCTATATCACAGCTCAGAAAAGCATTTCCTTAGCTACACCAGTTTGCTCACTCAGGATGTCCGACGGAGCAGTCTGTAGGGAATCTTTAACGTCTGCCATCTCATTACACTCCCAAAAAATATGTTTCCAGTTACCTCTTTCTTCCCCATCACAACATTTGCTGTCTACCTAAGGAAAAAGTCTTTGGAGTCTACTTTGAATATAAAAATACCTATGTAAACACTTCCAAGCAAAGATCCTAAATCTTCTAGACTTTGTTGCATATTTGGGAGACATACATATATCCCCCCGTTATTTCTTTGTGAATTCCTTATCCAGTCTCTCTTCCCAGCCTTTTCTAACCTCCTCTGATTGAGTCTTATAGTTATCATGCAAATGTTATATTCTCTACTAATTAATACTTGGCTGTGATGCCACTGCACTGGCCCAGTAATCAAGGAGCCTCAATCCTCACCACTAGCACCAGTGAGGGATGTACACATTGGGAGGATGACAAGTACACACACAGTAAAGTACAGTTTCCCTTAAGAGCACACAGATATTACAGTCAGTCTGGGGATGGTTTCTGCCACTTTCTCAAGATCCCCAATAAGACTCCCCACTGGCACAGCTAAAGGGTTAAGGTCTCAGCTGAGTGGTCAAGCAAAAACCTCCAGCACCCTTTCTGTCCAACCAGTGCTTTGTGTCCCTGCCCAAGTAGCTGACACATATACACTTTGAGATTTGATTTATATACAAACACACAGACACTCCTGGGGAAGGCTGGCACAGGTTTACTAGCTATGCCCCTTTCTGCCCATACTATAAGGTAGTTATCACTGCCAACAACCACTACTTATCAGCTACTCTTAGGCCCTTACAAAGAGTGCCTAATCCTAATGTGTAATGTTACCATTACCCAAATGGTAAGTGTGACCAAGAGCAAGGCTATTGGAGTGGCCTATACAGTGTCATCAAATACATATGCAAGTACTCTCAGAGCTTAAATATCTGTAAACAAACCAGCCACAATTAAAAGGTTTAAATATATTTAATAAATAATAAAAGAACAAGAAAATACTCAAACAACACTGTAACTACAGAGTTCAAAATCACAGGAAATATTTTAAAACATTACAGGACAATCTCAAATAAATACAGAAAACATCTAAACTAATCTTTACTATATTCCTAACTATATCTAAAAGAAATTACTGTACCCTAGACTTACTTACAAAGCAAGGCAAATGTAGTGCTGCTGCTGAGTGTTTCTAGGTCCAAGACAAAATACAAAAAGTGCCCAGTCTCTCTATCTGAGAGAGTTCATAAGTTAATATCACATATTACTGCTGGGTTAGCCTGGATGACATTACTCTTTGTCACCTGCCTTCAGTTCCCAGGCTAACAGAAACTAAGAATTTTATCATTTCTGTGTGAGAAGTACATATTTCTCAGATGTTTGCCCAGAACTGGAAGTTGCAAAACAATTAAACACGTTTTACATTTGAAACCTAGTAATTATTTCTATTTCAAGACAATATGAAAACATATAGCTCTAGACATTGTGTCTACTAACTGAAAGATAACACAATCATAAAACACTTTACTTTTCAACTTATTTTCTTGATGTTTTGCAAGTTAACTCTGTATGCTCCAGATTCTACTATGAAAACATACATTTGCACAGACATATAGTTTATACACATTTCTGCTATTTTCCAGCAGGGTACACTGTGATTACATTCTTGAAGCTCAGTACATAACATACAGTTCAACACACACTTCTGCACCCGTAGTTTAATATACACATAACACATAGTTTTCTTACATTTGTAAGACAAACATAAGAATCATATTAATATTCACAAATGACACATGACTATACAGAAAATTCCAGATAGCTGGGCTGGCAGTGTCACAAGGCTATCAGCCCAGAGGTCATTTCAAGCCTAGCAGTTTCATCCCAAGGTAGTGCCATAGATATGCTAGTCAATACCCAGGATTGCATCTACTAATGAGTGCCCATGTCCACGAGGGTTGTGGGTGCTATCCCTGGTAAGAATTTATGATGCACCAGTGACTCGTCCAGGTTCGTTTCTTAATGGCAACCTCTGTTCTAGATTCTAATAAAACCTCTACCAGTGCTGGTCTTTCTTTTAGGACCCCCTATTTCTTTCTATTTGCTTATACTCTGATATCAGTCCTTGATAGGGAAGGCAATCTCTATCATGCATTTCAAGTAAGTCCTTAGCATCTTCCCATTCTATTACCTTTCTCACTCTAATTATTTGCTCCTAATACCCTAGTCCCTTTGTCAGTTTTCTCCAATAAATTCCAGCCCCCTCTTGCCTATTGTCTGTATCCCTAATTGCAGTCATTCCTATTGGCAGAAGTTCCTTTCTCTATTCCTGTTTAGGCTTCATTCTTAGAATACTTTGTGCTACTTTATGAATATAATATTCTGTATGGTTATTGTTATTCTCCTTAAAGATCTGCATCCAAAATCCCAGTCTCTCCTTGTTTCTTGAGCTCCTCCCCCATTTCATCATATCTTTCCACTTTTAGTTTTGTGCTTGTGTTGCTCTGAAATACCCCTTCATATCGGGTAATCCTAATCCATCCTGTTCTATTGGAAGAATACGTTTATCCCACCTGACTCTTGCCGTCTTTGCCTCCGAGATAAATTCCTTCAGTTCTTTATTAATTCCTATCCACAACTTCTCCTCTGGTGGATAAAAATATGCCTGACCTGTATATAAAACTAAAGGGACTAAAAACATTTTAACTGCTTGTATCTTACTATCCATAGTCATATAACAGAGTTTCCATTTTCTCAGTTTTTGTATTATCTTTTGTTTAGTCTCTTCCCACATATCCTTAGCTGCCACCGCAGAATCATTTTTAATCCCTATTCCTAAATACTTCATTTTATTGGGTCTGAATCAGTTCTTCAAAACACCTTTCCACTGAACGCTACATTGTCAACCGGTATTCAGCAAAATTCACTTATGTGATTCGCTGAATACTTACAGGGCAGAGACGTAGTTGGCCAGCTACACAACTTTGCCCTTTTCTCCACTGTACTGCAATCTCAGAGTTGGTATATTTAGTTGGGAGGGTGTGGGTTTGGTTCAGCTAGATTTGGCTCCATTGGGTTGCAGGGCAAGCATTTGTTTGCCCTTGAAGTATTCAGCAAATCCCAGAAGTGAATTTTGCTGAATACAGGTCGACAATGTAGTGTTCGGTGGAAAGGTTTCTTTGAAGAAGTAATATAGACCCCATTTTGTCATGTCCCCATAAGTATGGATATTGCTAAACCAATTTGTATGTGGGTAAATAATTTACCAATGTTGCCTTTGATTTAGCTTAATTCATTTTGTATTCCGAAAAGATTTGAAACTGTCTCAATATGTTCCACAACACTGTAATGTCTATTTTTCATTTTGTCAGATGTAAAATAATGTCATCTGCAAATAGAGACAGCTTTTCTTAACTACCATACCAATTATATCCTAGAATCTCTGAATCCCTTATTTTGTCATAGGATCATAGGAGATTACTAGACTATCAACCCAAAGGTCATTTTAAGCATAGCCATTTCAACCCAATGTAATATTGTAGAGATACTAGTCAATACCCAAAATTGCACTTAGTAATGACTGCCCATGTCCAGGAGGGTTGTGAGCTCTATCCCAGGTAAGAATTTACAGAGCCCCATCCACTCATTCAAGTTCCTCTTGAACAGTGTCACAGAGGTGCTCTGTTTCACATGAATTGGTAGCCTGTTCTAAAGACATAGCAGCTGCTGGGCGATAAATCTGTCCCTCCAGCATGTCCTATTTAAGTCGCAGACCATATTTAAGTCCTTGGAAGGGGTAGCACTAGACCCATTTGATTTATGCATATGCGGTAAGTTCATTAGGTTTGAGTCTTGGGTTGCTCTGTAGGCCAGTCTCTCCTAAGAAGTCTATACGATACAGAGTATAGTGACAGGGATTTTAGTCGGTCTGTGTAAGGCACATGCTGGAGGGCCTTGATCTTCTCTGTTAGAAACCTCTGAGGTATCTCTAATTGCTGCAGGTACTTAGTACAGTGCATACCGAATGGGGCGTTATACTCAATGTTGGGCCGGATAAGTGCCAAGTATAGGAGGGTTATAACTTCTTTTGCTCTCCAGGTGATGCCTTTACTAATCAAGTGGGCTACATGAAAAGCTTTCCTTACAATTGTAGACATGTTGTGGTCGAAGTTAAGGTCTCAGTCAACCTGTGATCCCAAGTCCCTTACCACTTCATGGGTACTTAGGGTATTGTAATTGATTTGATAGTGTGAAGGGGCATTGTTTGTGCCTAAGGGAATGATGATGGCTTTCTTTGCATTCAGTTTGAGACCATGACTAATACACCAGTCTTTGGTCTGTGTGAGACTATCCTATAGTATACTGACATCATTTGGGGATTCAGTGATTAGCCACAACCCTTTAGTTTTGAATTGAACGTCTGAGAAGTATGTACCAAACAGTAGGGGCCCAGCACTAACCCCTGTGACACTCTGCTGGTAACAAGTCTGCTGGTTGATGTGGAGTCATCCACTTTGATAGTGTGTGTCTGGTTTGTGAGCCAGATGGCAACCCATGTTACCACGAAGGGGTTTACATTCAGTTTGC
The DNA here is from genome assembly GCF_019279795.1 of Protopterus annectens. NCBI lineage: Eukaryota > Metazoa > Chordata > Ceratodontiformes > Protopteridae > Protopterus > Protopterus annectens. Next base: position 4,831,054 of record NC_056749.1, read on the forward strand.
TAAGCTTATCGGTAAGGCCTGAATGTGGGATTGTGTTGAAAGCATTTGCCAAGTTGAGGTATGCTGTGTGCACAGATTTGCCCTCATTAATGGTTGTTCGTGCCATATCACCTGCCATTATGAATTGTTACAGTTGTGGGAGCGATCATGAACTTAAATGAGAGAAGTTTTTAGCCTATGGTCAGCAGTCTCATAAATGTAAAAAGGGGACTCATTTCAAAATGTTCTACGACATTGACTCATGATAAAATTTATCCAACAAGAACAGTATATCAAATTGAGACTGTAGCAGACCCTGATGGCAGTGCTGAGACTTTATATGTTGATGGTGTTTCTGTGGTAGACATAATCATCGACACAGTGGACTCTTATTTGTTAGCAAAGAGTGAAATATTTGTACCATGCAAATTAATAGGAAGCCAGTAGAGCTTAAAATAGACACTAGTTACAAGTTTAATGTTATATCAGCAAAAGCTTATGTAAAAGTAAAAGCTGACGAGAACCTTGACTTATCAAGGAGCACAAAACTGGTTGCTTATGGTGGTAAAGAAATTCAGACGGATGGTGCTATAGTCCTTCCTTGCCATTCTGCAGGTAACCATTATGATCTATGTTTCTATGTAGTCTGAAGACATGTACAGTCACTACTTGGCCTAAAAGACAGGCTAAGAATGGGTTTGATTTCGCTCGATAAAGAAGTGCGCCATTTAAATACAAATGAAAATGATAGTTTTTCACAACGTATCTTTGAGGAATATGCTGACATCTTCAAAGATGAACTTGGTAAGCTTTCAGTTACATACTCTATGAAGCTGAACCATGAGATAAATCCCTTGTCATTAGCCCTGCATGTAAAATCCCAGTAGCAATGCAAAGTAAAGAAAAATCAGAATTAGACAGGATGGTGAATTTGGGTGATGTTCTTCGTCTTCCCTTGCTGCAGTCCTGACAATTGGGGTATAGTCCGCGTCCCAGTCGGCCCGAATACCAGAGTATAAGGCTGACGTCGGTCATGGCGCCTTAGACTGGCGTCAGTACGTCAGGGTACTAATGCGCATGACCGACGCCATTTCCTCAGTCTTTTTTGCCGCATGGTCCGATGCAGAAGCAATTTTGCGAGTGCAGGTTGGCGTTCTGAGATTTTCCGAAACCGGAGTTTCAGACCGAATACAGAGTTGGCTAAGTAACCCGTTGGGAACATTTTGGTTTTTCTTGCCTCAGTATTTTACGGATGTCAGAAAAAGTGAATAACTGTATTTCTTGTGGGAAGCAGATACCGCATAGGGATTATCATACTTTGTGTATACCTTGTTTAGGGCCTGAGCACGACGTTGTTGGTTGCCGCTCTTGTGCTAGATTTAACAAGCGCACTATTAAGAGGAGGCTTGATTGTGCTAGGTTAGTGTTTGGGAAGCGTTGCAATTATACTATGCCGTCGGATACTCCGGCGCCTGCTTCATCTAAGAAGCGCAAGGACAAAACAGTGAAGTCTAGGGGTGAGGAACCGGCAGTCCCGGACGTCGGTCCTTTAGAAGGCTCAGGGGAGCCAGAGGTTTTGCCAGGAGTCTCTATGGAGTCTCAGGCAGATACTTTACTGTTACAGGATGTGCCCTCTCAGGAGGTAGGCCAGGCTGAGGGGGCTTCTCAGGTAACTGTTCTTCCCTCTCTTCCCAAGGTAGTTAGGGCCTCTCCTTCTGTTGCCAAAGCTTCTTTTAGAGGAAGGCCAAGTTCAGCTTCTGTAGGGGCTTCTCCTAGCATTTCGGGCTCTGTGCCTAAGAAACATATGCTTAAAATGGCAGAAGATTTGATTACTCTGATTAGAGGTTCTATGCCCCCACCTGATAAGAGGCCTCGGGTGGAACAGGAGTTTGATAGTTTTGAACAGTGTTCACAGGCTTCAGAGTCTTCTGTGGAAGACTTGCAAGAGTTTCCTACTTATTCTGATTCTGATGTGGATGATTCCACTCCTTCAGCTTCTCCTCCTGAGGATTTTTCATTTTCAGAGACTCTTCACTCCATGAGGGAGCACTTTAAATGGGAAGGCCAAGATTACTCTGACTCCAGAAAAGGCTTAGGGAATTTTTGTTTTTGCCCCAGCATAGGCCCTTAGCTATTCCTCCTGTGTTGAATGTGGTGGAGGATGTTTTCGCAGAGGCTTCTCTGAACCCTGATTCCTTGCCTCCTGCTCCTGTTAAGCCTGATAGGTATTATAGGGTGCCCGAAGCTCATAAGTATTTGTTTAAGAGTCCCAGGGCGGACCCAGAAACTGTTTCTCAGGGGCCTAAAGGTGTTAAAGCTTCTGTGGTTAAAATCCTGTACCCTCTGATAAAGAGGCAAGGGCTTTGGATAGGTGGGGTAAGAAAGTATATACTTCTTCCACTCTAGCCATGAGGCGTTGAATTGTCAGTTTCATATGCTGAAATATCAAAATTATCTCCTTTCACAATTGAAATCTAAGGTGGATGCTTTGGCGGAAGGTATTGAGTGTAAAGAATTGCTGGATTTGGTTCATGTGTCTGAACAAGTGGGTAAGCATTCTTTGCAGTGTGGTTTTGATGCTGTTCAGGCCTCCTCGAGGGTGGCTGCTACTAGTTCTGTTCTTCGCAGACATGCCTGGTTGAAGGATCAGAATTTAGCTGAGCATGTTAAGACTAGGATTTTGGATGCTCCTTTACAGTCTGATGTGTTGTTTGGACCGCCTGTGGAAGCAGTTTTAAAGAAAATGGAGGACAAAGCTAAGTCTATGCAGACTGTTAAAGATTTTTGCAGGTGCAGCCTCCGAAGTTTAGTAGAAATTGGCCTGCTAAGGGGTGGACATATCCTGCTTATGGTTCCCAGTCTAGGGGTAGGTCTAGGCGTGGTAGGGGCAGGGCTCAAGGTTCGTTTAGGCCTAGATCAGACAGTTCACCTGCTCAGACTTCTGGTGAGGGCAGGGGTCAGTCCTTTCGTAAGCAGAACCAATGACCTGCCTTTTCAGCTGCCAGTGGACTCTCGTCTGGCAGCTCCTTTGGGAGGAAGATTGTCTCTTTTCAAAGAAAATTGGGATTTAATCACTCAAGACAGATGGGTGCTGGATATTATTCATCACGGTTACAGATTTTATTTCCACACAATGCCCCTTTCAAAGGCATGCCAGATGTTCCTCCTCCACAAAGAAAAGAGGCTCACAAGCAAGTTTCTCAGTTACTCCAGATAGGGGCCATTCAGCCAGTCCCTGTATCAGAAAGGGGCTTGGATTTTATTCTCGCCTGTTCCTAGTACCAAAGAAGGGGAACACGTGGAGACCAATTCTGGATTTATCTATCCTCAACACTTATCTGGACATTCCCAAGTTCAAGATGTTGGCGTTACAGCAACTGTTACCTCTGCTGGGCAAAGATCACTGGATGGTAACTTTGGATCTCAAGGAAGCTTACCTTCATGTGCCTATAAGGCTAAGTTGCAGAAAGTATCTGCGGTTTCGAACTGGAGATTTTCATTATCAGTTCTCTGCATTGCCCTTTGGCTTATCTACTGCGCCCAGAGTATTCACAAAGGTTCTGGCTCCAGTGATAGCTTACTTCAGGCTTCAAGGCATTCAAATCTATCCTTACTTGGACGACTGCCTGATTCTGGCTCAAGAAAAGGAACACCTTCTACAGCATCTGGAATATGTCATAGCAGTGCTAAGATGCCTAGGGTATTCTGTGAGCGAAATAAAGTCCAGTCTAGTACCCTCTCAAGACATGTGCTTTCTGGGTGTGAGACTGAATACAGCAGCTCAGATGGCCTTTTAACCCCGGACAAACAAAAGAGTCTGTCACTTTACTTCCATCAACTATCTCATCAGTCCGTGCTGACTGCAAGGACAGTCCTTCAAGCATTAGGGTTCATGGCATCTTGTATTCTGGTGCTTCCCAATGCCAAACTGCATATGAGGAAGCTGCAATGGTATCTCAAAATGTATGGACACAGCACTGCCAAGATTTGGACACTGTCATTCAAATAATACCTTGCCTTCAAAAGGAATTCTTGTGGTGGGCTCAGGAATGTCACCTAAACAAGGGACTCTCTGTGACCCGGCCAGAGGCGAGTCAGATTTTAACGACAGATGCCTCGGACACTGCTTGGGAGCTCATCTAAATGGAAAGTGGATACAAGACAAGTGGCCTGCCAGACTACAGCATCTACATATCAACATGAAGGAGATGTTAGCAGTCCAGTTTGCATTGATGGCGTTCAAGGAGTTACTTCTTCCAGGGCAGGTGTTGATTCTGACAGACAACACAACTGTCATGTGGTACATCAACAAGCAAGGGGGAACACATTCTTATCCTCTATGCAGGCAAGCAATGATTTTATGGGAGACTGCGTTAAGCCTGCAACTGACTCTTCAGGCAAGGTTTCTGCCAGGAGCACAGAACTCCCTAGCAGATGTTTTAAGCAGACAAATCATGGATCCCCACGAGTGGAAACTGGATCTTCATGTATTTCAGAAATTGACAGTGTCATGGGGAACTCCAGACATGGATCTGTTCGCTTCTCCACTAAACCACCAGCTGCCAAAGTATTGCACAAAGGGGTTTCATCACACAGCTTGGAAAGTGGATGCTCTGTCTTTCAGTTGGAAAAACCTTCATGTCTATGCCTTTCCACCTCTACCTCTTCTTCCAAAGGTATTACTAAAGGTCAGACAGGACAGGCCAAGGATGATTTTGATAGCTCCAGATTGGCCTCGGCAACACTGGTACCCACTTCTAAGGAGTCTTGTAAAGAAGCCTCCATGGCCTTTACCTCTGATTCCTCATCTGTTATCTCAGAAGGACGGTCATCTGCTCAATGTCAAGCTTCAATCTCTTCATCTCACAGCTTGGCATATTCTGTGTTGAAGCATGGTAGGTCTCAGCTTCCTCAACAAGTTTTAAATGTGATTATGGAAGCTAGAAGGCCTAGTACTAGGAGAGTGTACGCAGAAAAATGGAAGAGATTTTTATTTTGGAGTACAGCAAAGAATTTGGAGATTTCAGAGCCTAATTTGAGTGTGGCTCTTCAATATCTTACTGAATTATTGGACAAAGGTTTGTCTTTCTCTTCCATAAAGATTCATGCTGCAGCAATTTCAGCTCACTATGATTGTGACCCACCTTTGTTTTCGCATCCTTTGTTCAAGCAGTTTCTTAGAGGGGCAAAGAATATAAGACCCCCACGTAGAGCTCCTACTCCTGCTTGGGATCTCAATTTTGTGTTGGAAAAACTTACTCTACAACCTTTTGAGCCTGCAGCTACTGCTGAATTGAAATATTTGTCATGGAAGACTGCTTTTCTGTTGGCTATTACTTCTGCAAGAAGGGTGTCTGAGTTGCAGGCCCTTATGGCAGTAGAGCCCTTTTGATTTTCCACAAGGACAGGGTATCATTACGTACTAATCCTTCCTTTATGCCTAAGGTGGTTTCTAGTGTGGCTTTAAACCAAACTATTCATTTGCCTACGTTTTTGCAGATCCTCAAAATAAAGGGAAAAGATTTTGCACACTTTAGATGTACACAGGCAATTGCGTTATTATTTGAGCAGGACTAAAGATTTTAGGCAGTCTCAGCAGTTACTTGTTTCTTTTGCTTTAAGTTCACAGGGCAAGCCTGTGTCAAAACAAACTATTTCTAGGTGGATTGGCTTTTGCATTGCATTTTGTTATTCCCATCATGGCAAAGAGGTTCCAGCTGGGATTAGGCCTCATTCCACTAGGGCTACTGCCACTTCAACAGCATTTCTAAGGGGGGTGGCAACTAAGGATATTCTGGAAGCGGCTACTTGGAGTTCAGTGCATACTTTCTCTAGGCATTATCACCTGCCTATATACTCTAAGACTAGAGCTGGTTTTGCCACAGCTGTTTTACAAGGCATATTGTCAGCTCCTGCTACTTTATAATTTGCCAGCCTCCCTTACCTCTGCTTTGGGATTCTACCCAATTGTCAGGACTGCAGCAAGGGAAGACGAAGAACATAGTACAGTTTTGTACCTACCATAAATGTAGATGTTCGAGGATTCCCTTGATGCAGTCCAACCCTCCCTCCTTCCCCTCTGTGTTTCAGGGTGGTTGTGTAGGTGAGTTTACATGCTTATATTTTTTGTATATATTACTGTATATATTGTACATGTTTTTTGCTGCAGGTTGTTTTTGGGACTTGTCTTTTTGGGTCTTCTGACATCTGGGGCAAGAAAAGACTGAGGAAATGGCGTCGGTCATGCGCATTAGTACCCTGACGTACTGACGTCAGTCTAAGGCGCCATGACCGGCGTCAGCCTTATACTCTGGTATTCGGGCCGACTGGGACGCGGACTATACCCCAATTGTCAGGACTGCAGCAAGGGAATCCTCGAACATCTACATTTATGGTAGGTACAAAACTGTACTTTCTTATGCCTGCGGCAGACCCTACTGAATGGGTATCGTCCATGGTGGCAGCCCACAAGGAAAGTTCAGATGACATTTATGCATCGATACTAGAGACTTAAATAAAGCCCTCAAATGTCCTCATCATCCGATAAGAACCGTCAAGGAGGTATCAGCACTAATATCAAATTCGACTATATTCTCAGTTTAAGATGCCAAGAACTCCTTCTGTCAAATCTCGCTGGATCACAGGTCTTTTTATTAATAACATTCAGCACACCATTTGGCAGATACAGGTTTTTGAGAATACCATTTGGAAGTGAAGTATTCCATCGTGCCATTGAACAGATATTTGCTGGATATCCTTGTGCCATTATTGTGGATGACGTTATTTTTGGGGGCAATTGAGAAAAGGAGCATATCAGAAATCTCAGGAAAGTTCTAGATCATGCACATGAGGTCAACCTCAAGCTAAATCCTCTGAAATGTAAGTTCAAATTGAAAGAAGTTAAGTATGTTGGTCACATATTTAAATGTTCAGGGCTACAGCCAGATCCATCGAAGTTACCAGCAATCAATGATATGCCAGTTTCAGAGGATGTTGCATCTTTACAGTGTTTTTTGGGTATAATTAATTATTTGGGAAAATTCAGCCTAAATCTTAGTGAGCTTTCTGCACCGTTATGAGTTAACACATAAATATAGAAAATGGGTTTGGATTGAGCAGCACCAAGAGGCATTTGACACTTTAAAAAAGAGACTTGCCAGTCCACCCACCCTGAGATACTATGATGTCCATAAGCCTGTGACACTCTCCTGTGATGCCTCTCAGTGTGGGCTTCATGCAGCATGTCTTCAGTTGGGCATTCCAGTTGCATATGCATCCCATAACCTGACTCAAACAGAGACGGGGTCTATATTACATTATCGAATCCCGATAACATTGAACACCACAACACTGACACACAAAGCCCAAACCGCAAATACGTTGAACCCCCTAAACCGCAAATTTTCAAATCTCGAACCGTCATAGTTGGCCAACACCACCGCGCGCTACATACTACATATCCAAACATAATAAATAAAACACATATATACACAAACCAAACCCTACTTCTAACACTACACTAAACCTTACATGCATTACTATCTATGCACTTACCCTAACCTGCACCCTAACCCTAAGGTCCATAACTATGGCACACTTACCCTGCAGACATATACCCAAACAAAACAAATAATCCACACACATACAGTTAACAAAACCCTACTTCTAACCCTACACTAAACCTTAATAACAGGTTACGGTTCCCCCAAGCTCGAGACTCAGAATACCAAAAGTATTGTAAAATCAATTGAATTTATTCACAAAATAAGACAAAACACTAGGAGCTCTAGTACTGGGTTGAGCGCTTTCATCTGACAAAACACAGATTTCTTCAGAACCAATAAGCTCCTGCAAACCATTCATTTTAAAACTTTTTTGGCGCCAAAACTTCCTTAAGTGATATCCAACAAGAACATTATTAGCAATAATTGCCAATAGTTGTCAGTTGTTTACATTACTTACTTAATGATTAATATATTCTTAGATATCTCTAGACCATTATAAAATTTTGTAAACTTGTACAACATTGTGCAATCATGCAGTTCCATACACTTGACCAAAATGAATCAAGAACAAGGTGAATTCACCCCACTTGTTGGTCTTCCATACTATAAACATAAAAAGATCTACTAAGCTGTGAAGTTCAAAATATTCAATGATTAAAAATATATATAAAAAATGTATAAAAATACAAAAATACATAAGTGTTTACTGCTATAGCTAATTAATTATAAGAAACCATTTAAATCATATACGCTACTAGTACATATGTAATAATATTTAAATCATTGGTATTACTCACCAAAAAATTTTTTATATAAAATATGGAAATAGTGTATGTAAAACAACACTTGTAAATACCAATCTATATTACTGTTACTAATTCAATACTAGAAAAGGATTTAAACTAATATAATCATTTATACCGGGTGTTGTAGTGGCGTCCGTACATATTTGTCATTTGCTTTCGACCCATGCCAGATAGGTTTTCACAAAGTTTTAAAATGAATGGTTTGCAGGAGCTTATTGGTTCTGATGAAATCTGTGTTTTGTCAGATGAAAGCGCTCAACCCAGTACTAGAGCTCCTAGTGTTTTGTCTTATTTTGTGAATAAATTCAATTGATTTTACAATACTTTTGGTATTCTGAGTCTCGAGCTTGGGGGAACCGTAACCTGTTATTTTGGATTTCCTTGTCGCTGTGTGCTCTATTTGTTTTTACTACACTAAACCTTACTGTTAAATAAAATTAAGAATTCAATACACAGGAGGTTCAGATGCAAAAGGTTACTAGTGTACACCAGGAGGCAAAAAACGTACAAGTACAGAATTTTGTCTGACATGAAACAGGAAGCACACAATTTTATGTAGGTTTAACATTCAAGCTATGCCCACCTTACTGACATGATATGTCACAGGGCATCTACATCACTTTAGCTTACAAGCCTCTATTCTTTTAATCTGCTGATGCAGTATATTTTAAAACCTTTTCCTCTAGATACAATACGGCCTTGCTATCCAGCTGGTCAGTCATAATGTCTTTCTGTAAAGTTACTTGTTCAAGGTTTCATATCAGTTCGAATACAATAGCAGCTTCAGTCTTTTAATGTATGTCTTTGTTCTCTGTTATACTTTCTCACACAGCTGTGTGCTATCTAAGTAACACATATACAAGGCCAGATCATTCCAACAGGAAAGAGCAGAATATTTCATTATTTCACACATTTAATTTCCTGACCCAGCAGATAATCACGTGTGAAAAGCATAAACATTAAAACTTGCTAAGCTAGCATTCTGTCAGGGTCAGGGATCAGCTTTTGCTTCAAGCCACACTGCAGTTTCAAAACTACTTCACATTTAGACATGAATTAATTTTACTACTATATGATTAATAGAATAAAATGCATTATATACTACTTTGCTTTTAAACTAGCATTTCTTATGTATTCAAATACACATTTTTCTAACATTTTCCCCCCTATTAATACTTTTTATTCTATTTTGAAGTATGCATAGTGTCATTTCATCTCCTAGCCTTTTCCACTCAGGATTTTCAGTTAGGTGAGTCATTTAATCTATACTTCAGAAAAAGCGTCATCTGAAATCAATCTTTCAATTTCAATATCTTGGTAGAAAGTTTCAGTAACAGATACGTCAACAAAATCTTTGATTAATCTTTTCATGCAGGGAATTCCACAGCAAACACATGCTCCTATTAGGAGTATACCCACACAAATGGCAATCAGAATATTCATTAGGATGGAACCCCACCCCCCCAAATAGATTCTGGAAAAAGTCCATCAGTGGGTTTGGGCCTGGTTCAGTCATGGCTGATACTTGCTGAATTACCTCTAGGTGGTTATTTATCTCATGACGATTGTCAGGAATAAAAGCACAGCATTCTTCTTTGATAAGTGCGCACGTACCACCTCTGACCGCTAGGGTGAAGTCAAGAGCCATCCAATTTTGTAGCACAACAGTTCTCATTGCATTCAGTTCATCAGTCACCAATTCTAGGGCGGAAAAAGTTGCATTACTCATTACTTCGAGAAGTTTCGACAACTTCCTCAGCTCCCAGATCAATTTGACTGCTCCATAGGCTGGGAATATTCCTGCCCAGGATATAACACTGTCACTCAAGTCCATATGAGTCAATTTGCTTTTGTCTTTTACTGAATTATGGTCTTTCCAACCAGCTTCGTTCTTCCCAACTGGATTCACAGGTTTCTTAACTGGACCTTTGGATTTTCGAGCTGTTTCTCTTACGTTTTGTATCTTACCCAAAGGTAATTCTGCAGTATGTCTTATTGCCGGAACCAAGTAACCCAAAAAACAACTGCCAGACCAATTCTCAGGTAACCATTTATATGCCTTTTTCCCACAAATAAAATAACAGTTTTCTACTTTAGTACTAATACGCATCAGCCCTGCATGAAACATTTTCTGATCTATAACTGACAATTGTTTAAACAAAACTGGATTTTTTTGAATGTCACTCATAGTTGTTTTCAATGAGTTTAAATACGAGTTCCTGTGTCGAAAAGTAAATTCTCCCAAGTCTCATTTATCCCCAAAGGGACAGCGGACATTATCAGTGCTCCATATGCTGCTGGTATAGCTGTACAAACCCAGCAATTTGAAATGTTCATAGTCTCTGCATACACATGTTTCATGGCTAGGTATGTGTTAAAATTTGGATGCCAGTCTATAGACATTTCATCACGCCTTCCCACTTTCACTTGTGTGGTTGTGTGTAGGATAAACCACAGCAAGAGGAAAATTGTCACAGTTACAGTTAATAAATGTACACTCAACTAAATGATTATGCAACCTCCCTGGGGTTGATCTAAACTTCTATTCGCTTTGTTTTTGGCCATCTTGGTCTGGTTGTGTATCAGTCACAAAGTTTTTATCAAGTTGAAAGTTCTTTACCGGTTTACAATGCGTCAAATGAACCCAGGACGTCCTCTCAGCCACTCTAACTGCAGTAGGCATTGCCAACAGAACCTGTCCCACTTTGGACTCACCCAGTTCTTCCTTTTTGTCACTTTCACCCAAACGTATGTCCCAGGAACCACGACTGCTTCCACCGGTCTGGTCTGTTCCTTATCTGAAAAAGAGTTAAACTGCAAAACAGATTTATTTGTTAACAGTTTCCTCATATAACTAGCTAATGAACTGTCAGCGTCTTGCTCTGCAGGCATGAGAGCTTTCCACTGAGGCACATAATATGCTGTCCCAAAAACCATTTCAAAGGGAGTCAAACCCTTTACATTTGGAACCGTTCTCATACTCAGCAGTGCTAAAGGCAGACAGTATATCCAATTCTTTTGGGTCTCCTCTACTAGCTTCCTAAGTTTATTCTTTGGGGTACCATTGTACCTTTCCACCAGTCCTGCTGACTGTGGGTGGTAAGCACAATGGTTCTTCAAGGAGATACCAAAAAATCTCCCAAGCTGGTGAATCGTTTGATTCACAAAATGTGTGCCATTGTCACTATAAATCCTTTCCGGAATGCCAAATCTAGGGATTACTTCTTTTATCAAGGCTTTCGCCACTGTTGTTGCATCCGGGTTTTTGGTTGGAAAAGCTTCTACCCATTTAGAAAACATGTCTACAATAACTAAACAAAACTTTTTCCCTTCACATTTATTCAATTCTATGAAATCCATACAAATAGTATGGAATGGGTATGGTGGTATAGGAAAACTTCCTTGCTTGGTTTTAAATGCCCCTTGTGCGTGATGCTTGTTATAAGTATGACAAGCTGCACAAAATTTTTTTGTGTAATTTGTGTATCCATATGTTTGGAATATTCGATTTACTAACTGTACCATCCCCCCTGTTGAGACATGGCACTGCCCATGGCTCAACAAAGCTGCATATCTAAATAAATTAGACGGCAATATCGGTTTTCTTTCTTTGGAAATGTACAGTCCATTCTCAAGAATTGCACCTCGTTTTACCCATTTTTGTTTTTCTGCTCTTGTAGTAAGCGTCTGCATTGTTTTTAACATGTCTAAATCTAAAATCTCAGAGGGCTGTAATTCCTCATTTAAAAGTAAAGTTTCTGAGTCTGAGGCTGCTTGCTTTGCAGCTGCATCAGCTCATGCATTGCCTTTTGAAATCTTATCCTGCTGTTTTGTATGAGCTACACATTTACAAATAGCTACTTTGGTAGGTAACTGAATAGATTCTAATAACTCCAAAATAAATTGCGCATGATTAATAGGTTTTCCACTGGATGTTATCATTCCTCTATTTTTCCATTGTTGTGCAAATACATGTACTGTAGAAAAAGCATACTGACTATCAGTATATATGTTCACACTTTTATTTTTTGCTAAAGTACATGCCCTTGTCAAAGCTATCACTTCTGCTGCTTGTGCAGATAAGTTGTGTGGTAAGGATTGAGCTTCTAAAATTTCAGTGTCTGTAACTACTGCATACCCCACCAGATTCTTCCCTGTAGGACCCCTTCTGCATGAGTCGTCCACGTAATATGTCACCTCGGCATTATCCAAGGGCATATCTGTAAGATCTTGTCTAGGTAAAGCTAACTGTTCAATTTCCTGCAGGCAGCTGTGTGGTGTGCCCTCCGCAGGAGTTGGAAGTAATGTCGATGGATTCAATGTCGTACATCGTTCAATTGTCATATGACGTTGGCTCAGCAGTATAGTCATACATGAAAGATGTCTAGCAGGAGAAAGGTATGCCATTTTCTCTTGCAGTAAAATTATTGCAACTGCATGAGGCACTCTCAATGTGAGAGGGTGGAATAACACCACTGAGGCCGAAGCCTGTACTGCCATTGCATCTGCAACTACTGCTTGTACACAGTGAGGCAAAGATCGCGCCACTGGGTCTAACTGTGATGAATAGTAGGCTATGGGGCGTTGCTTGTCCCCATGTGGTTGCGTCAATACTGACGTCATATATCCTTGCTTACAATCTATGGTCTGAAAGAACCGTTTGTGATAATTTGGAAGTCCTAAAACTAATGAAGAAGCTATTAACTGCTTCAACCTGCAGAAAGCCATTTCTGCTTCATTTGTCCATTGTAAAATGTCTTGTGCTGCCATTGGTGTCTTATATATCAAGTCACTCAGTGGAGCAGATTCCAAAGCATAATTTGGTATCCAGCTCCGACAAAAATTAGTTGTACCTAAGAAAGACATCATTTCTTTCTTGGTTGTTGGTTTGGGTGCTTGCAAAATCGCTGTTTGTCTTTCCTCATCTAGTATTCTACCTTCATTGGATATTACATATCCTAGGTATCTAACTTGTTTTCTCCAAAGTTGTAACTTACTTTTGTTTACTTTGTGTCCTTATGTTGCTAAAAATTTCAATAATGCTACAGTATCCTCCCTGCACTGTTGCTGGGTGGGTGCTGCTAGCAAGATGTCATCTACGTAAAGTAGAATTTGACTACCTCCCGGTGGGGTAAATCCTGCCAGATTGCTAGCCATTTCTTGTGCAAATATTGTTGGACTCTCACAATATCCCTGTGGTAGTCGAGTATACGTATACCTCTTACCCTGAAATGTAAATGCAAACCAATATTGACTATCAGGATGTATAGGTATTGAAAAGAAAGCATTGCTAATATCTACCACAGAGAAATACTTCTGTTGCGGTTCTAAATCATTCAACAAAGTATGTGGGTCTGGCACCGTAGGTGCTCTAGGTATTACTGCATTATTTACAGCTTGTAAATCTTGTACCATCCGCCATTCCCCGTTTGCTTTTTTAACAGGAAATAGGGGTGTATTACATGGTGAATCAGGAGATTCTACCAGTACTCCTTCTTTGAGTAATGCTGCTATTATAGGCTTAATTCCTATTTCTGCATCCTTTCTCAAAGGGTATTGTCTTTTCTGTGGTCTAAAAGCTGACTTTGGGGTAATTGTAACTGGTCCTGCTGTTGGAATAAGTCCTACATCTGACTTGCCTGTTGACCAAAGAGTTGTTGGAATTTCACATAAGGCCTTTTCTTCTTCTTCTAATAAAAATGCCAATCAGCTGTCCTCGCTAGATTGCAAGTGTACAGCTGGATGTGTCTGTGTCAACCAATTCAGTTTTTGTTTTTGTATCCCTTGTTCTGACAGTTCTAAATCAGTCTGTTTCTCCCATCTTGTTACTTTTTCTCCTAAATCTGCCCATTTAACACCTTTGTTCTTTGTCAAGCTGACATGTGGCAACCGATTTGATCTATACAATGCAAGGAATTCTTGAGGTAATGAACAGCTAACTACACTGTTCCCATCAGTATCCCAGTACAAAGTACGCAAAACCAATCTAGTTGCACGATTTCTAAACAATTCTTGCTCATATTCTCTATCAGGTCCTGGTGTAGTACAGTAGTATAGAGTACAGTGTAACAAATGCTGTCAATCAGTGTCAAGGGAGGGGGCTTTACTGATGGCTACGTTCATCAGCTCCTCGGTTACTGCCCCTGGACCAGTCGTGACTAGGTCCTGGCTGTACCAGTAAAAAGTTTCACCCTCCGGTCGCACTACAAAGGCATCCATTTGTCTTTGTGCCTCCATACCTTGTACAGTTGGAACTACTGCTATGCCAAATATCTGCATAAGGTCTATGCCCAATAGGTTTACTGGACACTTTGCAGAAACAACTATTTTACTTCTCTGGGTCATACCTGAAACAGGGTCAGTTATTGCTATATCATGGGAAAGTGGTTCCCTGTATAGCTGTCCATTTGTGGCTTTTACTAGTATATAATCAGGTGATTCGGATTGTTCTGGTAACTTGGAGGGGTGTATCAAAGTCCGTGATGCTCCTGAGTCACACAGGAATTTGACTTCCCTTCCCTCCACCAGAAGTGTAACTTCCGGTTTCGTATCTGCCAAGTAGAGCTCTAAGCTCAATAATGCTAAGTCCAAAATTTCACTTTCTTCATCCTCCATATCTACTTGCACTTCCTCTACTCCTTCTATCACATTTACATTTGTTTTCTGTTTATTAATTTTCCCTGATGATTTCTGACTTTCACTTGATGTATCCTTACTATCATATAGTCAGTCCTCATCTCCCTTATCTTCTGTAATTACCTTTTTGTTTTGCCTACAATCACTTGCTAGATGTCCCTTTTTCCCGCACTTGAAGCATTCACCTCTCTTTTTCCTTTCTTCAAAATCTTCTGATCGTTTGTCAGACTGTTTGTTTCCCTGGGTATTTTTCTTGCCCTTTTTACCTGACTGTAATACAAATACTTCAGCTCCGTCTTCAGCAGTGAAGACTTGTGCCTTCTTTTTCTTTTTACTATTAAAATGTCTCTCAGCATGTCTAGCATATTCGAGTAAGGCTTGTAGCCTCCCTGTTCGATGATCTATCATATGCTTCGTAATGAAGCTACTAATAGGTGCAATGCAACCTTTCAAAAATGCATTTTTTAATTGTTGTTCATATGGGGAATCATTCGTTTGGTTCTCAGGAACCGACATACCGCTATGATTATTAAAACATTCTAATAATCTAGCATAATATCCATCTATTGTCTCATTTTCCTGTTGTATGCATTGATTAATGCAAGTCGAGTCTGCTCTAGGTTTCCATTTCTCAGAGATTCGGTCTGTCAGACCTTTCACTCTGTTGTCTAACTCTGCGTCACTATGTGGGAGTGGTTTAAGCTTTGCATTACAAGGATTCCAGGTGCCACAAATCATGTGCCAATCCGGACCTATAATTTGTCTTACTACTTTTTCTACTTCTTCCCCATTCAAGTGGTAACTTAACCTCATGCCTTGTAAATCTTCTAAAAATTTCGTAAAATTAACTTTCGGATGGGGGATTCCCTCAGTAGCCTTCCGGATATCTTCTGGTGTCCATGGTCTATATACTAAGAGTGTTGGATCCTGCCCTTCCTGTCCTGCCTGAGGATTTGGAACTTCTATAAGTGGGCATATTTCTTCCTCACTCTCATCCTGTAGATTTCTCTCTGTTTGGTATGATTCTGTGTCCCTATGTGTTTTATGTGTTCAGGACCTAGTCTCAATAGGATCTCTAACAAATGGTTGTGGTCTTACTGAAACTTCAGGATAACGCGGAGGCGGACCAGCCTGTCCACTCGCTTCATATCCTGAAAAGGGTAAGGGAGGGGGTAAGGGAGGAGGAGGAGGAGCTGTCGCTATTACCAAGTTATTATCCTCTTTGTCTAAAAATAATGTTTTTGAATTTTTAAGCTTCTGTTCTCTACGATTTGCTTCCTCAATCCACCTGTGTGCTTGAGGTATGCCTAGTTGGCGTTGCTTTTTTGCCTGACCTCCTGCATCAGATTTAAGCTGTTTAAGGAGTTTAACTAGTGAAGGTTTATCTAGTTTACCATCAAATTCATATTTATTAACCCATTTCGTATAATACCTAACGTTATCAGAACGTTGTAATTGCATGTATTTTGCGTCTTGGTTAGGGACGGATCTCGCGAGGTTTTAGTGCACTTATTACCCATGTCAAAGAAAATGTTACGTAACCCTTTTTTATCACGTGATATCAAGTTCTTAGTTCCTGTTTACAGTTTATCTAGAATAACTGTCTACCTTATTCTGTTACCCTGATCTATGACCAAATATACAGTACTTCCTTTTGTCCCTGATCTGCAAAACAAATCTTGACAACAATATACTGTAACCTAGTCCCTGATCTAAAACAGAAAAAAGGCAAATTCTTCCTACCTGAGCCTCCGGTATTGAAAATAGTTCAAGTTCCGCTTTTCGGCCACAGATCAGAAAGTGGCCAGCCTCTGTACACACGACAATTCAGTCGGAGGTCTTTTCACTCAAGAAGAACCATTTCGGTAACTTCTCCTGCGCAGTATTCGACCACCGATATGCTCTGATCTGCAGCTTACCAAGGGAATTCCGGCTCGAAGGACTAAACTGTTAAATAAAATTAAGAATTCAATACACAGGAGGTTCAGATGCAAAAGTTTACTAGTGTACACCAGGAGGCAAAAAACGTACAAGTACAGAATTTTGTCTGACATGAAACAGGAAGCACACAATTTTATATAGGTTTAACATTCAAGCTATGCCCACCTTACTGACGTGATATGTCACAGGGCATCTACATCACTTTAGCTTACAAGCCTCTATTCTTTTAATCTGCTGATGCAGTATATTTTAAAAAACTTTTCCTCTAGATACAATACGGCCTTGCTATCCAGCTGGTCAGTCATAATGTCTTTTTGTAAAGTTACTTGTTCAAGGTTTCATATCAGTTCGAATACAATAGCAGCTTCAGTCTTTTAATGTATGTCTTTGTTCTCTGTTATACTTTCTCACACAGCTGCGTGCTATCTAAGTAACACATATACAAGGCCAGATCATGCTAACAGGAAAGAGCAGAAGATTTCATTATTTCACACATTTAATTTCCTGACCCAGCAGATAATCACTTGTGAAAAGCATAAACATTAAAACTTGCTAAGCTAGCATTCTGTCAGGGTCAGGGATCAGCTTTTGCTTCAAGCCACACTGCAGTTTCAAAACTACTTCACATTTAGACATGAATTAATTTTACTACTATATGATTAATAGAATAAAATGCATTATATACTACTTTTCCTTTAAACTAGCATTTCTTATGTATTCAAATACACATTTTTCTAACACTTACATACATTACCTATCTATGCACTTACCTTAACTCGCACCCTAACCCTAAGGTCCGTAACTATCGCACACTTACCTTATGGAGCAGACGGACCAACCATCACACTTCGACATTTTGCATTTTGCGGTTTTGTACATTCACCATTACCGTAGTTCGCGCTTTATGTGTCGGTCTTCTGGTGTTCGATATTACCGGGATTTGATAACATAATATAGACCCACAGAGATGCACTCTGCCCATACAGAAAAAGAACTCCTTGCTGTTGCGTTTGCATGTTCTATATTCAATGACTATATATACAGAAGGCCAATCCAAATTCAAACAGATCACTAGCTATTAGTAACGATTTTGAACAAGCCGATACACACAGCTCCAACATGATTGCAACATATGATGTTAAAGCTTCCAAAGTACAGCTTTACTATTGTCTACATAAAAGGTAAACACATGTGTCTTGCTGATGCCTTTTCAAGTGCACCCAGAAAGACAACAGAACAACACAAAAATGAGACAGTTGATTTTGAGGTCATGAAAGTCAAACACATTTCATCATCATGGCTTGATGAGTCAAAAAGTCTCACTGCTACAGACCCAGTTCTTCAAAAACTAGGAAATATTATCAACCAGGGCAGGCTGGTGTGTCAGACAAGTTTTCTACTAGACATTCGTCAGTATTACCCAAACGTAGTGGTTCATAAATCATTGCAAAAGGACTATATACAAATTCTACACAAAGGCCACCCAAGCACTGAATCAACTAAAAGAAGGGCGAGAGGCATTGTGTTTGGGCCCTCAATGTCCAGAGATATCAAAAGAGAGACATTTTTTTGTTCAGTTTGCAACCGTAACAAACCCAATCAACAGAAAGAACCTCTTCATCTACATCCAATCCCTGATTTACCATGGTCAACAGTAGCAGTAAATATTTTTGAATGGAACGGTCAACATTGTCTGGATCTAGTTGATTCATACTCTGGATTGTTTGAAGTCAATTTACTCTGTGATTTGACCTCTAGCACAGTAATTACAAAATTAAAGAGACACTTCTCAGTTCATGGAAACCCCCATAAACTCATCTCAGATAGTGATACACAATTCACTAGTCAACGATTGAAAGACTTGGTGGCATCTTGGGATTTTATTCAAGTAACCAGCAGTCCTGAATACCCACCAGCTAATGGTCTGGCCGAGTGTGCAGTCTGCAGTGCAAAACACTTAATGGAAAAGTCCAAAAGAGATGGAACCGATGTATTCCTCGATTTACTAAATCTGCAAAACATTCCTCATGACCAAACTCCTGGCTCATCATATGTTCATAGGTTCATAGGTGTGTGCTAGGCTAATGGCCCTGGAGCCTATGTAAGCCTAGCTCAAGAAGATTCCCCAGGCATCATGCTGCCCAAAGTTAGTTCCCAGTGCCACTGTCAAGCAAGGCCACGGAAGTGATCCCTGGGGTGAACTTCCTATTGTCCATCCATTCATCAAGATTTCTCTTAAAGAGGGCCAGGGAAGTGCTCTGCTTGATGTGAATGGGAAGTCTGTTCAAGAGTATGGGAAGTCTCTGGGTTAGGAACCTGTCCTTCCAGCATGTTCTTTTTTTTTTTTGTGGTAATGAGGTTTAGGTCCCTGGAGCATGTGGCATGGAGGGATTGGGTTTTCTTTAGGTGTAGCATATCTAGCAGCTCTGGGTCAAACATGGCTTTGTAGGTCAAGCAGAGATTGCCTCTAAGTAAGCAATAAGAGACAGAGTATAGCTGGAGTTTTTAGAGTCTGTCTGTGTAGGGCATGTGTCTCAGACCTAAGATCCTCTTAGTGAGGTATTTTTGTGGCCTTTCTGGTTGCTGTAGGTGTCCATTAAGGTACATACCAAATGGGGCATTGTATTCTATAATAAGTCTAATGAAGGACGAGTAGAGAGGGATTATGACCTCTTTATTCCTAGATGAGAAACCTTTTGTAATGAGATGTGCCACATAGAAGAACTTTCTGACTGCAGTGGCAATGTGGTTGTCAAATAGAGGTTGCTGTCAACCTGTGTCCCCATGTCTCTTATCACACCTTCAGTATTTAGTGGAGTATCGCTTATGTGGTAGTTCATGGGCACCAAATTTTCCCAAAGGGAATGACAATGCACTTTTTGGCATTGAGATTAAGGTCATAGTTCTGGCACCAGTCATTGGTGTCAGTGAGGCCTTTTTGTAGAATGTCTACATCAGATGGAGAATCAATAATGGCTCCCAGTTTGCAATCATCTGCAGAGAAGTAGATGCCAAACAGGAGAAGACCTAAGACAAATCCCTGTGGGACACCACTAGTAACTGGTCGGTAGTCAGATTTGGAGTCCGCTACTTTCACAGTGTGGGTTCTATCACTGAGCCAGATAGCAACCCATCTTATGACATAGAGGTTTATGCCTAGTTTAGTGAGTCTATCTATGATTCCTGAGTGAGGGATGGTGTTGATGGCCTTGGCAAGATCTAGGTAGGCTGTGTAAACTACCTTGCCCTCATCCACAGCTCTGGTGACAGACTCAAAGAAGTCTATCAGGTTGAGCAGGCATGATCTACCTTTCACATACCCAAACTGCGAGGGGTCCAGAGTTTGGAGATTCTCTATGTCCTTATTTATATGGTCCATGATGATGCACTCCATAGCCTTACATGTCAGACTCATCAGACTAATGGGACGGTAGTTCGCCGGGTCTGTAGTCACACCCACTTTGTTGAGTGGGATGACTGTAGCAGTGCACCATTCGGTAGGAACAAAGCCTGAAATGAGGCTGTGATTGAACAGGGTACTCAGGTGTGGTGTCAGTTCACTTTGTAATTCATGTAGAACACAGCCAGGGATATTATCAGGTCCCACGGAAGCTGTATTCTTGGCTTTGGACAGTGCATTTTTTGCCTGTGTAGCTGTGATAATAGGGACTTGGTCTCAAAGACTGATGTCCAGACAAACACAAACAACTCTTCCAATTAGCAATTAGCTGTTGGTGCCTACCTCAAAATGTAATAAGTCCAAGCTCAACTATCGAGAAAGCATCATTCGCAGAAATTGTTTTATGACAAAACCAGTAGGCCTCTCTGACCATTGTTGCAAAAGTGAAGTGGTTAGAATACAGACTTCAAAGGGTCATGATTAGGTAGGTATTGTGAAGGACATTTGGAATGAACCAAGGTTCTATGTAATTCAGTCCAAAGGTGTGGACTAGGGAAGAAATCATAGACATGTTTTGCCTGTCCCTGAGCCAAAACCACAGCAGACCAAGTGTACTGGTGACTAATGTTCTTTGAGTAAATTACCAACCAGTCAGTTTCAGAAAGATGGACCACCTTATTCAAATGGTCCTGAAATATAAAGTAATGCTTTCAGTACCGAATACACTTTTAAAGATAGTTCCTGTTTTTAATTCAAATCAAAATCTATATGTGACATGATCATACCTCTCAATTGTACAGATTTTCTTAGAATGTCCAGATTTTTGCCTTATATTTTTAGTCCATTTTTCATAAAAGTGTGTTTTTCTGGCAAACTAATGCTAAATCATTAAAGACTGAAGTTAGAAAATAATGACAGATATTTGAGTTTCAGACTTCATATCCTTCAGAAAAAATTCATGCTAATGTAAAAACTGTTATACTATCAACTTTCTAAGTTTTTAAGAGCAATATTTAAAAATTGTCCCTATTTTTGAGCATTTATCCCACTTTTATTTATGGCTTTGTCCAATTTTCTTGCTGTAAGAGGTTATGTGTGAATGAGAGGGAGGATAGAGGAATGGTGAGGATGCAAGGAGTAGAGGTGGCAAAGGTGGATGAGTTTAAATACTTGGGGTCAATAGTTCAGAGTAACGGTGAGTGTGGAAGAGAGGTGAAGAAGAGAGTACAGGCAGGATGGAGTGGGTGGAGAAGAGTGTTAGGAGTGATTTGTGACAGACGAGTACCTGTACGAATGAAAGGGAAGGCCTACAAGAGGGTAGTGAGACCAGCTATGTTATATGGGTTGGAGACAGTGGCATTGACAAAAAGGCAGGAGTTTGAGCTGGATGTGGCAGAGTTAAAGATGTTAAGATTTGCACTGGGTGTGACGAGGGTGGACAGGATTAGGGATAAGTATATTAGAGAGTCAGCCCAGGTTGGAAGGTTTGGAGACAAAGCCAGAGAGGCAAGATTACGTTGGTTTGGACATGTGCTGAGAAGGGATGCGGAGTATATTGGGGAAAAGATGCTAAGGATGAAGCCACCAGGTAACAGGAAAAGAGGAAGGCCTAAGATAAGGTTTATGGATGTGGTGAGAGAGGACATGCAGGTGGTTGGTGTGACAGAGCAAGAAGCAGAGGACAGGAAGAAATGGAAACATGTGATCCACTGTGGCGACCCCTAATGGGAACAGCCAAAAGAAGATGATGAAGAGGTTGAGAGGTGTGGACATGAGCAGGAAGAGTCTGCAAACCCAATCCTAAATATACACAGTGATTTGGACTTGAAATCAGATAGGCCATGCTGAACTGTTAATATAATGTTTAATTCTAGCATGTGTTTACAGAAAATACTAAACTAAATGTTTTCATGTATTCAAAATCAAGAACAAAGTTAAAGAGGGAGGATGTAAAACAGTGGTTGTTTGTACCTTGACAGCTACTGTAGGTTAAGGAAGCACGTGGGGGAGGGCAATGTTAAACATGTTCAGTCATGAATGTTCATGCAGCTAGACTCTTCATGTTGGATGTGCAATAAACTGCTGTTAACTCACAATCTGTGTCTCCACTGGTCATTCTAGAGGGCACTACAATAATTATGTTAATTAGGAGGATGTATGAAGGATCAGAGGAAAGAATTAAAGTGAGAGGTTCCTCTCAGATAAGTTGTGTTTTAACAGAGGAACCAGGCAAGGATGTTCTCTTTCCCCTTTCTTATTTGCTTTATATTTAGAGCCACTGGCAAAGAAAATAAGGGACTTAGAAATACAAGGATATAATTGGTATGGTAATCAAGGGGCGGCCACGGTGGTGCAGTGGTTAGCATTGTCACCTCACAGCAAGAGGTTCTCCGGTTCGATCCTCGGCTGGGGTGCCTTCTCTGCGGAGTCTGCATGTCCTCCCTGTGGTCACGTGGGTTTCCTCCGGGTGCTCCGGTTTCCTCCCACATCCCAAAGACATGCTGTAGGTGGATTGAACACTCTAAATTTTCCCTATGTGTGAGTGAGTGTGTGCGTGCGTGTGTGTGCCTTCTGTGGAAGGTTGGGTGCCGGGCTGGCAACTCGACAGTGTAAAACTCCACTGCCAATCATGAGCAGACAGGTGATCTGCTGTGGCGACCCCTAACTGGGAAAAGCCGAAAGAAGAAGAAGAAGAATTGGTATGGTAATCAAGAAAAGCTGGCTTTATTTGTAGACGATGTAATTTTGTACCTGATAAATCTGAAAAGGCCATCTCAGTGCTGTGGGGCATGTAAGACAGTTTCAAGTCTTTTTGAGATGGACAATAATTAATAAAGAATTGAAGGAATATATCTCACAGGGAAGAGGGCAATAATTAAATGGGATAAGCTGATCCAATAGAGCAAGGTGGTTTAAGTTTACCTGATTTGGATGGATATTTCAGAGTTACACAGTTAAGGCTCCTGTACATAACACAAGCAGAAGGTTATAATTCAAAGTGGAAAGGGATAATGATGAAGCAAGGGGGGGGGGATTTAGGAAATAGAGAGAGTTTGGGATTTTGGGTGCAAATCCTTAAGGAGAATAATAAAAACATACACAATATATCCATAAAGTAGTAGAAAGTATTCTAACAACTAAGCCAATTTGAGAATGGAGAAAGGACATTTTCCAATGGGGATGACTGCAAGTAGGGATACAGAAAATAGGCAACAGAAGGCTAAAATTTACTGGAGAAACCTGGCAAAGGAACCACAGTATTGGGAGCAAATAACTCAAAGCAGGAAAGGTAACAGTGTGGGATACAGGCAAGAAGATATTTGTATTGCAAGCTAGAGACTGCCTTCTCCTCCAGGGCTTGATCTAAGAATACAGGTAAAAAGAAAGGGACATGGGGATTTTAAGTGAAAGACCTGCTGTGGCAGAGCTTTTAGCTGAATCTAAAACAGATGGAACCGTTAAAAAGTGATAATTAGCAAGGTATACGAAATATTGCATGATTACTATAAGAATCAATCAGAGAAGGTTAGAAAACATTGGAAAGAGACTGGAAAATAAATTTACTAGAAAACAATCAGAAGACATATGTATGGTTCCCAATTATGCAATCAAGCCCAAAAGGTTTAGGATGTTTGATTGGAAATGTTTGCAATCAAGCCCAAAAGGTTTAGGATGTTTGATTGGAAATGTTTGCAATCAAGCCCAAAAGGTTTAGGAAGTTTGACTGGAAATGTTTGCAATCAAGCCCAAAAGGTTTAGGATGTTTGATTGGAAATGTTTGCAATCAAGCCCAAAAGGTTTAGGATGTTTGACTGGAAATGTTTGCAATCAAGCCCAAAAGGTTTAGGATGCTTGATTGGAAATGTTTGCAATCAAGCCCAAAAGGTTTAGGATGTTTGATTGGAAATGTTTGCAATCAAGCCCAAAATGTTTAGGATGTTTGACTGGAAATGTTTGCAATCAAGCCCAAAAGGTTTAGGATGTTTGATTGGAAATGTTTGCAATCAAGCCCAAAAGGTTTAGGATGTTTGGAAATGTTTGCAATCAAGCCCAAAAGGTTTAGGATGTTTGACTGGGAATGTTTGCAATCAAGCCCAAAAGGTTTAGGATGTTTGATTGGAAATGTTTGCAATCAAGCCCAAAAGGTTTAGGATGTTTGATTGGAAATGTTTGCAATCAAGCCCAAAAGGTTTGGGATGTTTGATTGGAAATGTTTGCAATCAAGCCCAAAAGGTTTAGGATGTTTGGAAATGTTTGCAATCAAGCCCAAAAGGTTTAGGATGTTTGATTGGAAATCTTTGCATAGGTATTTTCGTACCTCAAAAAGACTTCTAAGAATGTTTACTCGGGTAGATAGCAAATGTTGGAGGTGGGATGGAGAAGAAAGACATAACTGGGAACCAATGCTTTAGGAGTGTAATGAATTGACAGATTTTTAAAATTCCATACAGACTACTCTATCAGAAATATTGGGTGAGCAAATAATAAAGGTGTTTAAAAAACATAGTTTCCACTTATTATCCTTACTTATTGCAGTATAACCCACAGATTCTGTATATCACAATCACCTGTTACAGCACAACGTAGTTCCCACTGATAACCACCACTCACTGCAGGGCATCCCCAGGTCCCACTTATTATTAGAGTGTGTTGAACAGTGAATAAAAGATTAAAATCAATTCTGCTACAAATATGCTGAAAGATAAAGCATAGAATAAAATATTTTCTTGAGTATAGGTATAGAGCTTAGCAATGTAAAATTGGCATCCATACATACTGTGTGACATAGCTCTGTATCTATTAATAGACATGCTTTTTATAAACTCAGCAATATGTGATTTCTCACAAACAAGTTCCCTTAAAAATGTTCTCCCACAGTATCAGGAAAAAAGATGACAGATAAATGGACATTGCTTTTTATAGAATCAGCAGGAAAACAATTCTGAAAGACAAATATTGTGTGCATTCTCACATCAGCAGAAGTGCTTACAAGTAAATATTAAATGGCTTCACAAAAGGACAACAGGAAAGTCTAGAAACAGACATTACGCATTTTCCCACAGAAACTCCTTACAAAAGAAGAAAACAGGATCTAAAGTGCTTGACTAAAAGAGTACATAAGAATTGTAAACTAAACTGTGTTAAGGTATGTAGAAACTTAGGTTCTGAGGTAAATGGAGAATGGAAAGTTATCAGCTGTGTTGATTGTAAAGTAAACTTTGTACATCTATGCTACAAGCTGTCAGAATAGTGTGTCGTGTTTGTTATAAAATAAGTTATTTATTAGTAACTGTGCTTATAGTAAAATAGTATTGTGCTGCAAAGTATATTTCTTTATCAGTGTGCAATTTGCAAGGCTCGGTGCTTTAAACAGACTACAGATGTAGTCATGCAAAACTCTGTGTTATAACCAGACTCTAATTCAGCAGTAAACAGCCAGCAAGACTTTGTGTCTTAAGAAGACTTTGGTTTTAGCAGCCAGTACAGCACAGCATGCAGCACCATCATAAATTCAGTGTTCACTTATAAACACCAGCCACAGCGTGTAAACTCACATCACACTCATATAGGATCATAGGACGTTACTAGACTAATGGCCCCAAGGTCTTTACAAGCTTAGCCAAGTTCAACCTGTGTTCCCAAGCAGACATTAAAATTAGCACCTATTGCCCCTATCCAAGAGGGACACAGGTGGGATCCCTGGGGTGAATTTCTGGTTACCCATCCAATGTCCAAATTATGCTTAAATAGGGCCTCTGAGGGGCTTTGTTTAACATGAATAGGAAGCTTGTTCCAAAAGTGGGGCAACCTCTGTGAGACAAATCTGTCCAAGTTCTGTTTGTCACATACCAGGTTAAGGTCCTTTGAGCGAGTGACCCATGTGCCATTTGACTTGGGAATGTGCAGCATTTCCATGAAAGCTGGGTCAGAGATTGCTCTATGTGCAAGGCACAGGTCATATCTGAACCGACTGTACTACACAGAGTAAAGTGACAATGATTTCAGTCTGTCTGCATGAGATACATCTTGAAGACCTTGAATTATCTTTGCAAGGAACCTTTGTGGTCTCTCCAATTGCTGCAGGTATTTGGAAAGGAGCATATGGAAGGGAATGTTGTACTCTATTATTGGCCTCATGAGAGAAGAGTACAGGGGGGTTATAACCTCTTTTTTTCTGGAGGCAATGCCCTTACTTATGAGATGAGCAATGTAAAATGCCCTTCTTACTACTGTGGAGACATGGTGATCAAAGTTAAAGTTGCTGTTGACCTATGTGCTGAGATCTCTTACCACTGACTGTGTGCTTAAGGTATTGCTATTGATGTGGTAGTTTGCAAGAACATCACCCTTGCCAAACTTTGCATTAAGTTTAAGACCATGACTTTGGCACCAGTCATTAGTCTGCGTAAGACCTTCTTGCAGGATGTTAACCTTGCTAGGGGTTTCAATGATTGCTCCCAGTTTATAGTCATCAGCAAACTTTGTCAACCACAGTCCTTTAGTTTTATCCTGTACTTTGGAGAAGTAGTTTACAAGCAGTAAGGGTCCCAGAACTGACCCCTGTGGAACACTATTGGTTATGGGTCTGCTGGAGGAGATGGAGTCCCCTATTCTGACTGTATGAGTTTGCAACCCACCTGACAATATATGGGTTGATAACCAGCTGAGTAAGTTTATCAATGATGTCTGAGTGGGGAATTGTGTCAAGGGCCTTGGCTAAGTGTAGGTAGGCCACATGCAGAGATTTGCGCTCGTCTAGGGCTTTGGTGAATGCCTCTAAGAAGTCCACCAAGTTTAGCAGGCATGATCTCCGCTTGACAAAACCAAACTGGACGGGGTCAAGCTTTTGGAGATTGCCAATATCTTTGTTAATAAGGTACATGATGGTTCACTCCTTGGCCTTGCAGATAAGGCTGGTCAGGCTAATGGGTCTATAGTTCCTAGGGTCCGTGAATGCACTCCCTTTGTGTAAAGGAATGGCGGTAGCTGTTTTCCATTCTGCTAGGACAAAGCCAGTGTTTAGGCTGTGATTGAAAAGCTTACCCAATGGTGATAATAATTCTGTTTTAACCCATGCAGAACACAGCCTGGGATGATGTCTGGTCCCAACTGTGTTTTTGGCCTTGGAGAGGGTGTTCAAGCCCTTCTTCTCAGAGATACTAGGTGGGAGACAGGTGTTAGGGATGCTGTGGGGTATATGTGGCGGGGGCAGGGGGTGAAGTTTTCACTGAACCTGTCAGCCAGCAGGTTTGCTATAGCCACAGGTTCTGTATATGTAGTACCATTAACTACAAGTTCAGTGCAAATCTGGGCCTTACCTTTGAGGTTACGGATGTAACTAAAGAGCACCTTGTGGTTATCCTTAGTTAGGGACACTAATTTGGATTGGTAGTAAGCTTTGGAAGACTTCACTAGGAGTCTTATTTGATGGTTTAAGTTGGGGGGGGGGGTTTCCAGGTTTGATACCGTTTCTGCTTTACTCTTAGACACCAACTTATTTCTCCTGTTGTAGAGCTTATCAATGGCACTTGTCAACTAGGCAGGATTTTCCTTGAAGATTTTGCTTTGGTTCTATCAGGTATGGCAGAGTCAACACAATTGTACAGGTGCTCGTATAAGGCATAGGTGTATAACTCAGTATAGCTGTTTGTTCCATCAGTGGGGGGAGAGGCTGTGAAGCTATTTATGCTGTCATGCAAGAGGTTATAATTAGCCTTGGAGAAGTTTTTTAGTCTAGTTGTTACTAAGGGGGGGGTCCTGTGTTATAGTTACTTCTAGCCAGACTAATTTGTGGTCAGATCTCACCAGGGATGGCCACACACTGGGGGTGGTGCAGCAGTCCCCCATGTTGGTGAGCAGCAGATCCAGGATGTTTGATCCCTTTGTGGGTGTGTCAACCGGATGGTCCAGGGCACTGGAGTTAAAGAAGTCCAAGAACCTTTGAGCAAGTTAGTTAGAACATGTACAATTTACCCAGTCAATGGATGGGCAATAAAGGTCACCCAAAACCAGGGTATTTATAGGTTCATAGGTTGATACTAGGCTATCTGTCCTACGGCATTTATAAGCCTAGCCAGAGTATGTTTGGCTTTCACCACCCTTTTAGATTAGTTGACTGTGTCTTTGTATAGTAGGTCACAGAAGGTAGCCCTTTTAAGGTTTGTTTACTGTACCTCTGTCAAGCAGCGACACAGAAGAGAGCTCCAGGGGTAAACTTACGATCTCCCATCCATTCGTCAAGATTTCTCTTGAAGAGGGTCAATGAGGGGCACTGCCTGACATGGATTGGGATTTTGTTCCAGAGTGAGGGGAGCCTCTGGGATATGAATTTGTCCCTCCAGCATGTCCTATTTATTTCTGTGCTGAGGTTCAGGTCCCTGGAGCATGTAGCTCTAAGGGATTTAGATTTCCTGAGGTGAAGCGTGTCCATTAATTCTGGGTTGGACATGGCTTTATACGTCAGACACAGATCACCTCTGAGTAGGCGGTACACAACTGAGTAGAGCTGGTGTTTCTTTAGCCGAACTGCATAGGGCATCTGTTTGAGCCCCTTGATTCTCTTGGTGAGATACTTTTGAGGTCTTTCCAGTTGCTGAAGGTGTCGGGTAAGGTACATCCCAAACGGGACATTGTACTCAATTATGGGCCTGATAAGTGATAAGTAGAGAGACACGATGACCTCTCTTGATCTAGATGTGAACCCTTTTATGATAAGGTGGGCTATATAGAAGGTCTTTCTAACCACTTTGGCAACGTGATTGTCAAAGGAGAGATTGCTATCTACTTGGGTCCCCAAGTTTCTAATTACTTCTTCTGTACTTAATGGATTACCACCTATGTGGTAATTTGTGGGCACTTTGTTTTTTCCAAAGGGGTTGACTATGCACTTTTTGGCATTTAGCTTTAGGCCATGGCTCTGGCACCAGTTATCCGTCTCTGTGAGACCGTTTTGGAGGATGCTTGTGTCAGTCGGAGAGTCGATTATAGCACCCAGTTTGCAGTCATCTACGAACTTGGTCAGCCATAGTCCACCCGTGTTAGCCTGTACCTTGGAGAAATATATACCGAACAAGAGAGGTCCCAGGACTGAGCCTTGTGGGACACCACTTGTAACTGGTTTAGAGTCTGACATGGTACCTGCTATTCTGACCATGTGGGTTCTATCCCTGAGCTAGTTTGTAACCCATCTTGTGACATAGGGGTTGATATTTAAGCTGGTGAGCTTATTTATGATGCCCGAGTGGGGTATTGTGTCAAAGGCCTTTGCGAGGTCCAGGTAGGCTATGTGGACTACCTTCCCTTCATCTATGGCTTTGGTAACTGTTTCAAAGAAGTCGACCAGGTTCAAGAGGCAAGATCTGCCCTTAGCGAAGCCGAATTGGGTAGGATCCAGTGTCTGGAGGTTCCCAATGTCTTTGTTTATGATTTCCATGATGATACGTTCCATAGCTTTGCAGTCCAGGCTAGTCAGACTTATAGGGCGATAGTTTCCGGGGTCTGTTGTGGCACCACCTTTGTGGAGTGGGACCACTGTTGCTGTACGCCATTCCTTGGGAACATATCCTGTAGTAAGGCTGAGATTGAACAGTGACTTTATATGAGGGTTTAGTTCTTCTTGGAGCTCATGTAAGATGCAGCCCGGGACACCGTCTGGTCCCATTGATGCTGTGTTTTTAGCTTTGGAGAGGGCAGCTCTCACCTGTGCATCTGTGATCTCAGGAAGGCTACACTCTGTTGGGATAGACATTTGCTCTTTTGGGGGGGAAGGGGGGAGAAGTTTGCACTGAACCTTTCTGCCAGGATGTTGGCAATGTCTGTGGGTTCAGTGAATTTTTTGTCATTTTGCACTAACTCAGAGCATATCTGGGATTTGACTCCCAGGTTTCTTACATAACTAAAGAAGGACTTGTGATTATCTTTAGTGTCTTGTGCAATTTTTCTTTCAAAGCTGGCCTTAGAAGATTTTATGAGGGATCGTAGTTTCTTGCTAGTACTGATCAGTGACGCCTTCCCTTTTTGGGATTTTGCTCTGTTATGTAGTAGCTTTCTCCTTCTGTTGTATAGCTTATTTATGGCCTGGGTCCACCAGACAGGTCTTCTGCCTTTGGAGGAGTGAGTCTTGGTTTTATTTGGGATTGCATGCTCCATGCATTCCTGTAGGTGTCCATAGAATTCTTTTGTAAAGGATTCTGCATTTTGGGCCGTATTATCCACTGGCCCGGGGGCTTTGAAGGATTCCACCTCAGTTTTGAGAAGTGTGAAGTTTGCTTTTGAGAAGTTCTTCACCGTGGTTTCCTTGGCTCTTGATTGCCTCAAGTAGATCCAAGTAGGCTGAGTGGATGTCCTGAGTCATGGAGGGGTTCCTATAGCTGACAGTGGCCTGAAGAGGCATCTTACCTACAGTCAGTTGCACCTGAAGTAATTCAAGGGAATCACACTGTTTAACCAATCTAGAGGTGCATTTATCTTAATAAATATTGATACACCACCTCCATTAATTCTCATGCCTTCAGTTTGTGGTGTGAGTGAGTGGAAGGAAATGTGACCTGGTATAGCTGAGATCCTTTCCACAACCTTAAACCTGGTCTCAGTGGCTGCACAAATATCAGCATCTCCCAAGGTGCTTCCAGGGAGTGAAGTTTCTGGTTTAGACTCCTAGCATTTAGCAGCATAACACTGAGGTTGTTTTAAAGAGTGTTTTTACGTCAGAAATGTTTTTCTTGTGACATTGCCTAAAAAAGGTACTATGGGGGTAGCAGGAGCCTTAGCCAGTAACCAAAATCCCAGGGTTGATAGATGAAGACCATCTCTGCCAAAGCACCGACATCTTTTGACCATGTCATCCTAGGCTGATAGATACTGGATCCTGTTTGAATGACACCAGAAACTAAGCCAATTGTTGAAGTCAATCATTTTTTGTGTGTATTGAGGTATCATCCTAGACAAAGGTAAAATGCTGCTTAAGGCTAGGGACATGCCTGCCTGAGACACATAATCAGAGAGCTCAGTCATGTATCTCTTCATATAGTCCAGTGAGGTACATCTCAACTCGTTCACACTAACATGGACTATGACAGAGTCATAATAGTGCCTGTTATTGAGAGACTTCAGTGTGTGTGTGATGTGGTGGATCCTGGCACCTGACAGATAGCTGACAGTGACTTTTTCCTTACCCAGCCTGGTGGGAGGGACATCTGTGTGTGTCTCACAATTGAGTCACCTGTGACTAAAAGGTTTGTTTTTGTGTTATACCATAGGGGCTTAACTGGTGAGACACTATTGTGTGATATATTATGTGTACTATGTTCTGCAGTGGATGTTTTATGTGAATTGTGCTTGTGTTTGGGAGGTCTCTGATGTTTAGCTAAGCTTCTGATAAGGCCTCCATATATGTAGGTTTATGTGTTGTTGATTGGTAGGTGCAGGAGGTGAGGTGTGCATCCTGACAACTTGCTTAGTACCAGATGAACTGACTGGTAAGCAGGAGAGCCCAGATTCTAGGTTCTTAATATGGATGCATCTCTCACATAATGAATGTGTGGACTAGAAGAAGTGGGTTGTCAGCGTACTTGAGGCAATTGCTACATCACATCAGGATGCCCATGTCACCCACGCTGGTTGGAGAAACTGTGGGAAATTGTCTGTCCATAATGCTAGGTAAGTTGATGTGGTCAGAAAACAGTGAGGGGACAGTAAAGACAAGGTAAAGTAGAGGGCAGGAGAACTGGACAAAAAATACAAAGGGCTGGTGTGTAGGAGCTGTGTTGGTACCTCAGGAACTTCACTGAATGTATCATCTATCAGCGAGGGACAATTGCGAGAACTCACTGATGGGGCACCAGCAGAGCACTACGGAAAAATTTGCAAGCAGAAGTGTTTGTATCTACAGCTGCCAACAGTACCCAGAGCTGCTCAGCAGTGAGCGATGTGCAAAGAAGGTGAAACCCACGCAAACCTAGTGTTTATGTAGCAAACGAGAGCAAACCAATTTAAATAACTTAACAAGTAAAAAAGCTCAAAACTGAGCCCTGTTCCAGGAACCTTCAATCAGATGACTTGTAACACTTCTCCCACTAAGATGCAGAGGAACCCTCTCCAGCAAAATATGGTTTGGTTTAGTGTTCAAGTTATACAAACACTACTAGATTCAGCAGGTCTGAATCTAGTCTATGCTACAGCAAAGTGCAAAAATTTCAGAAAAAAAACGTTCAGATAAGCAGTGATATGATAAAAATGCAGTTCAAAAGTGCAATGTACAGTGAAAAATTCTACTTAATCATCTACTGCACCACCACTTCAGGTCAAGCTCAAGCACATCTACTGCAGAGCATCCCCAGGTCCCATGTATAACCACCAGCCACTGCATGTAAACCCACGTCACACTCATATTCATCACCTACTGCAGCACCACTTCAGGTCCAGCTCAAGCACATCTACTGCAGAGCATCCCCAGGTCCCATGTATAACCACCAGCCACTGCATGATGACACACTCATATTCATCACCTACTGCAGCACAACTTCAGGTCAAGCTCAAGCACATCTACTGCAGAGCATCCCCAGGTCCCACGTATAACCACCAGCCACTGCATGTAAACCCACGTCACACTCATATTCATCACCTACTGCAGCAGCACTTCAGGTCCAGCTCAAACACATCTACTGCAGAGCATCCCCAGGTCCCATGTATAACCACCAGCCACTGCATGTAAACCCAAAACACACTCATTTTCATCACCTACTGCAGCACAACTTCAGGTCAAGCTCAAGCACATCTACTGCAGAGCATCCCCAGGTCCCAAGTATAACCACCAGCCACTGCATGTAAACCCATGTCACACTCATATTCATCATCTACTGCAGCACCAGTTCAGGTCCAGCTCAAACACATCTGCTGCAGAGCATCCCCAGGTCCCACGTATAACCACCAGCCACTGCATGTAAACCCACGACACACTCATATTCATCACCTACTGCAGCACCACTTCAGGTCCAGCTCAAACACATTTACTGCAGAGCATCCCCAGGTCCCATTCATAACCACATCTACTGTAGCAACTTCCACATCACTTCAATCTACTTATAACCACCACCTAGTGCAGCAACACCTTAGGCATGTTCAGCTCCACCTTTGGCTACTTTTGAGTCTAAAATTGCATTCTTATCCCCTTTCTCACAGCAGAATCACAAGTTCTACTCCAAACTGTTGCCTGCTGCATTACTGATAAGGAAGACAGCGATAACCAACTTAGATGGAAATTTTTATATACATGTAATTTAAAGTCACATGAGCGCATAGTGCAGGAAACAAGGATATTGCAAAGTCTTGTCCAGTCTAATTTGATGGAGTTAAGGTAGAACAGAAGACAAAACCACAGGTGCTGTGTAATAAGGAAGGAATGAGCAAGAGAAAAGTGTAAGCAGAAGACAGCTGCTTTGTTTAACCTGATGGCACTCTATGAATGAGTTAACAAGCTGCTCATGTTAACGCACCGTTATTGTTGTTTAGTGGTTCTAAAGACCCAAATGACCTGCATACAACTGACTAGTGTTCCAATCATTAGTCTAATGTTCTTGTATATGACATGAGTGACAAAAAACTGATCAATATTCCCATCATTCATGTAACGTTCTTTTTTTGTTTAAAGGTTTTAAAGACCCGAATGACCCTACGTAAGACTGGTCAGTATTCCAATGTAGCAGACTGTGCCAAGAAGGTTTTCCTGAAGGAGGGAGTACAAGCCTTTTACAAAGGATACATTCCTAACCTATTAGGAATTATTCCCTATGCTGGGATTGACTTGGCTGTATATGAGGTTTGTATCTATTCTTCTTCTTCTTGGACTTTACGCATGTATACGTTGTCCTTGTAGTAAACTGGAGTTAAGTTTCCTCATGTGTCTCACTGTGGTAAAACTGTGTTACGCTTCACATAGTTATTGCTTTTACAACATTGTACCAAATTAAGCAAGTATATAAGTCAGCTTTCCCTTGATAAAATGCATCTTGCATTGTCTTGTGCAAGTCTAAAACACAATTAAGAAGGTCCAGGTTTCACACATGTGCCTCCATGACTGAATGACATCACATCCTGAACATATAAGCTCCTCACAACCTTGGTCTGTACAGCTACCTTAATACATGTAAAACCACTCTTCCTATAAAACATGACACTACAAAGACATTGGATGTGTGCAGTCTCTTGAATAAATTATGCACAGAATTAATTTACACACCAGAATTGTGCACTTGAGAGTATATCAAAGTGCCAGAGATCTTCCTTTCCCAGTGTACTGTTTATCCCTTTTGTAAAGTAACAGTTTTAACATGTTGGTGCCATGTGACCCAACAGAAGACTTGCATTAATAACAGACACTGGTCAGAACTAAAGACATTTAGATTATTAGATCTTATTTAAGCAGGGCGGCCACAGTGGTGCAGTGGTTAGTGTTGTTGCCTCACAGCAATATGTTCTCCAGTTCAATTCTCAGCTGGGGTGCCTTCTGTGCAGAGTCTGCATGTCCTCCCTGTGGTTGTGTGGGTTTCCTCCAGGTACCCTGGTTTCCTCTGACATCCCAAAGACATGCAGTAGGTGGATTGGTCACTCTAAATTGGCCCTAGGTGTGAGTGTGTGCATGTGTGTGCCTTCTGTGGAAGGTTGGGCACTGGGCTGACAACTCAACACCGTAAAACACCACTGCCAATCATGAGCGGACAGATGATCCACTGTGGTGACCCCTAACTGGGAAAAGCTGAAAGAAGAAGATCTTATTTAAGCACTGTAGAAAATGTGTATTTGTTTTCTTGCCTATCAAGCCAAATTGTTTGCTTTCTTCATGCAGTGCCAGAGATCACATCTGGCAGTGACAAGCCGCTGATGGATGATCAGATGTCCCAGATGATGGCATAATTTATCCTTTTGTTTCCTACGGAGATCAGAGGATAGTAAGGTAATGCATGTGCTCACTGGGGTCTATACTGAATATTCGAACATTCAAAATTTCGAGTGTGATATGGTCGACACCATATGATTGGATTTTTGAATGCTGGAACATTGTAACGGAGATCTCCATACAGCAAGGAATGTGAAGATTTCCCTTTTCTGCACTGTAGTGCAATCACGGAGTTGGTATATTTAAAGAGCATTTATATCACGTTATCGAAAGATGAAAATAGTGAACGTTATTTCATTGGTCCCAAAACATCTAAACATGAAAATATCGAACATTCAGAACAGCAAATTTTTTCCCATGGAAAAATTTTACTGCTCCGAAACACATACACACAACACTAGCACATCAAACAAACAGCAACCATACACATACACTTAAATTCCTACATCTAACGCTACACTAAACTAAACATACATTACTATCTACCCACCTACCTTAACCCAAACCCTAACCCTAAGGTCCATCACTATTGCACACTCACCTAACCCGCGCCCTAACCCTAACTCACTTAAACTGCCCCTAACCCTAAAGTCTGTCACTATCGCACACACGCCTAACCCGCACACTAACCCTAACTCACTTAACCCGCCCCTAACCCTAACATACAAACAATCGCACACTTACCTGAACCCAACCCGTAACTTTCCACCTAAGAATAGCGAAGCCACAGAAACGGCCAACCGAATTCTTTCCCAAGGAAAGAATTCGCTGTTCTGCAGCTTTGCTATTCTTAGCGTTCACTGAATAGTATTCGATATCAGAAAATTCAAAGTTTTAATACTTCGATGTTCTGACCTAGACCTAGACCTAGGCGGTGTGGGGGGGTGCAGGGGGACTTGCCCACCTACTTAAAACGTTCAGGTAGGTGTTTTGTGTAGTTTATTTTTTTTTATTAGATATTCGAACGTTTGAAAGTTCAATCATATGGTGTCGACCATATGACAGCTGAACTTTCAAAAGTTCGATTATCTAATATAGACCCACTCACTGTGGACAGAAGTCTCGCATACATTGGAATTGTGGAAGTGGCCAAAATCAAAGCATTCTGCAGAGGTGTTGTGCTACAAGTGACATGGTGAAACACTCATGTCCAACACAATAAATCAGGCAAAATGGGGGACCCTCCACTATGTCTTGGTGATGCCACAAAGTACAGCTGAATCTTCAGATGTATTCAGCTCAACAGATAGTGGTTTGCAAAAAAATGTTGCATTCTTTATGTGTAATTATATAGAGCACTTACCTGTACCAGAATTCCATCTAAATGAACAAATATGTGTTTCTTTTTTTGTTCATTTTTACACTGGACTCCCCATCCAGCCCCCTGTCAACCCATTCTTTCCTCCTGTGGGGTGAGAAGCAGCCCTTTCATTTCCCAGAGTAAGAGACCTGCAGTCTATTTGTTCTATGACTGAGGCAAAACCTTATCAGTTCATTTGTTTCATTCAGAGGTGAGACTTGGGAGCTGGCAGGCCTTCCTTAATTAATCTGACAGTCCACTCCCTCCTGCCTAGCTGTGTCCTCATGGCAGCCAGTAGTATTTGGTTAAAGTGTTGCCTAGGAGGTCCCATATGCATGCCGCTGCACACACCTGAGCATGTCTTCTTGCCTGGTTATGCAATGGGAGTCACACTAACCTGACAGCTGCTCCTAGCACATCCTCAATACTCCAGTTGAGGTCGGTGGTGCAATGCTTCATACTACCTCCCTTGTCTTCCTGCCCAGGATGGGCACGCCATCATTGACTGTTCATTTCTATGCTCTCTGTTTCACTTTTGCCAGAGCCCTGACTGGTAACTGAACCCAGATCAACTATGTTGGAGTCAGTTTATGCCACTGTGAATTTTTCAATGATAAGGATGTTTATCAATGTTAATTTTATTGGGAGATGGATAACCTGCAGAATGCTGTCGAATAAAATGTATTTTTGACCATTTCACTTAAAGTTTGTGTCACAAGGGGATCTCTTCTGACCCACAAGATGTAGTGTGCTGAAAATGGGGGCCCTCCACTATGTCTTGGTGAAGCCACAAACTACAGCCAAATCTCCAGATTTATTCAGGTCAACAGATAGTGGTTTGCAAAAAATGGTACATTCCTTTATGAACAGGGATGCAGGGAATACAGCCCTTTCATTAGAGAATGTAAAGGGTTTTGGCCCCTCAAAAACAAATGTTTAAACACCTTTATTGGATTATCACTTGTGACATAGGCAAACTTACATTTATATAAAAATAATCAAACCAAATTATTAAGTTCACATTTTCCAACATTATACATCACATATATTGTTCTATACAATGTAACCAAGCCAACATTACAGAAATTGTTCAATTTCTGCCTTCTCTTAAACCTCATTCATCACCCAAAACATTTTTCTGCATGTACTGTTCCCACAATTCACATTTATTCTATGTAGTTTATTCCTGTCCTTTTCTAAAGATCCCACGTCCCGTTCTTTTATGTCTGTTACAACATTCACTACTTCAAACATGATTGGTTTAGACTTTGATTTCCATTTTATAGTATTCGATTTAGTTGACAGCCACCAGAATTAAACTTAGCAAGACCTTACTATGTCTATGCAATTCAGAACCTGTATCCCAGCTCAAAAGAATAATTTCTTTAGTTACACTCATTTGCTCGCCCAATGTTCCTGACAGACTACTCTGTAGGGGAATTTTTAAATCTGACAACTCATTACACTCTGTTTCTTCCCCATTACACGTCCAACATGTGCCATCTAACTGAAGAAAACTTTGGGGGGGGGTCTGCTTGGGGTGTGTCAATACCTATGCAAACACATCAAGGCAAAAATCCTAAATTTTCATGATTTTGTTGCACATTTGGGCGCCATACATATGTCTTCCCATTGTTTGTGAATTTCTTAGCTAACCTCTCTTCCTAATCTTTTTATGAACTCCTCTGATTGATTCCTTCAGTTAGCTTGCAATATTTTATATTCCCTACTAATTATCCCTTTTTTTAACAGAAGCGTCGGATCTAGATTCAGCTAAAAGCTCAGCTAATACAGCTCTTTCATTTAGGATTCTCCTATCCCTGTCTCTTTGTCCATACTCTGATATCAGTTCCTGATAGGGAAGGCAAGCTCTAGCCTGCAGTCCAAATGTGCTCTTGGCATCTTCCCATTCTGCTACCTTTCCCTCTCTACTTATTTGTTCCCAATACCTTGGTTCCTTTGCTTCCTCCAGTAAATCCCAGTCCCCTCTTGCCTGTTTTCTGTACCCCTAATTGCAGTCATCCTTATCAGCAGAATTTCCTTTTTCCATTTCTGTGTTGGCTTAGTTGTTAATGTACTTTCTGATGCTTTATGAATATAATAGTATGTATGGCTGTTGTTATTCTCCTTAAGTATCTGCTTCCAAAATACCACACTTTCCTTATATCTTGAATTACCCCTTTGCTTCATCATCATCCCTTTCTACTTTGAATTGCAGCTTTCTGCTTGTGTTATGTATAAAAGCTTTAACTTCATGACGAAAAACACACTCGGTAAAAATAAACAAACTTGTAAAACCAAAAAAAACAAACGAGCCACAAAACCCGTAAACTAACTAGGTTTATTCCAGTACAATAAAAGTTAAGCGCTTTTCATTGCTGCCAATACGGCAACTTCATCAGACAAGAACTTACAAACACAAATGAGTTAAATAAGAGAAATCACATGATCAATGTAAGCTGGTCAGCTGAGCTAAACGTGTAGCTCCCGAATGTTAAAGCACCGGGTGGTGCAAGTTAATACAAGTTTAGACTCCAATAACCATTATTATAGTTAATTCTACGAAATAAAATTGTATGGTACTAATAATAAGAAGCCAGAGTTCTCACAGGCTCTGTGTGGAAAAATTTGTAACTAATAGGTACTATAAACTCACAACTTTTAAAATTTATTTGACTTACACTCAAACTAAGGTGCCCAACTCTATCACGCATATTATCTGTCCTCAAAAACTTGTATTAACTTGCACCAACTCCAGTCTTTATCTTGGCATTAGAGTTTTTGGAATGTAACAAAACTTTTTTTAAAATATCAAAACACCTGAATTTGCTACATTGTCAATTTTGGGAGCCAAGATGTATGTACCGTAACAAGTCTCATAGAGAATTTTTTCAGAATATGTACTATGTGCATTTTTATTGTTGGTTCTTTCTTAATCTTGTATTGTACTTTTATTATTTAAAAAATATTGTTTTTAATATTCAAGTAGAATTGATATTTTAAGGTTGACTGGTAAGGTAACCGGTGCTTTAACATTCGGGAGCTACACGTTTAGCTCAGCTGACCGGCTTACATTGATCATGTGATTTCTCTTATTTAACTCATTTGTGTTTGTAAGTTCTTGTCTGATGAAGTTGCCGTATTGGCGGCAACGAAAAGCACTTAACTTTTATTGTACTGGAATAAACCTAGTTCGTTTATGGGTTTTGTGGCTCGTTTGGCTTTTTTGGTTTTAAAAGCT
Organism: Protopterus annectens; assembly: GCF_019279795.1. Classification (NCBI taxonomy): domain Eukaryota; kingdom Metazoa; phylum Chordata; order Ceratodontiformes; family Protopteridae; genus Protopterus; species Protopterus annectens. The sequence goes on from NC_056749.1 coordinate 4,870,755, forward strand.
TTAACTTAACTGTGTATCTCTAAAATATTTGTTCAAATCAGGCAATCCTAAACTTCCTTGTTCTATTGGAAGGATCAGTTTATCCCACCTGACTCTTGCTGTCTTCCCCTCTTTATAAATTGCTATGCACAACTCCTCCTGTGGTTAATAAAAATATATCTGACCAGTGTATAAAACTAAAGGGACTAAAAACATTTTATCGCATGTATCTTGCTATCCACATCCATAGGCAAGAACTTTCAGTTTCTCAGTTTTTGTATTATCTTTTGTTTAGTCTCTTCCCACATATCCTTAGTTACCATAACAGAATCCCTTTTAACCCATACACTTAAATACTTCATTTTAATATTTTCCATAGGTATAGGTATTGCTGAAACAAGTCAAGTGCGGGTACATAGTTTACAGCTATAGCCTTGGTTTCATCTTCTTTAATTTTATATCCTGAAAAAAAAAATACAGAACTATCTCAGAATGTTGCTGAGATGTCCTTTTCTGGCTCTAAGTACAAAATAATATCATATGCAAATGAAGCCAACTTTTCCTGAATACCATACCAAGTATATCCTTGAATTTCTGAGTCTCTGATTTTCTTTGCCAGTGGTTCTAAATATAACATAAATAACAAAGGGGAAAGAGGTTACCTCTGCCAAGTTCTTCTCTTCAGACACATCTTATCAGAGTGAGACCCCCCCCCCCTTTTGATTTTTGCTTCTGATCCCTCATATATCCTCCTAATTAACCTCATTATTGCTTCAGGGAATGCAAGTGATCATCTGCATATTTCAGCCACTTTTTTCCGTCAGAAGTACAATCATTCTGGACTTCCAAGATGGCTACACAATGCTCAACAGCTTGATTAAAGTTCTTCTAGTGTGGAAACTTAAAAACTGTGAACAAATCCAATAAAACTGGCAATATGGAAAAAGTAAGGGAAAAATTATCCAGAAAAGGAATAGAAAGAAACTTTGGTTGGGAAGAATCTTAGAGTTGTTCATCAAAAAGTAGTGCAAGTTTCAGCTTTAGTCCAGGAGTAGGCCTCTAGGAATTTAGAGGAAAACACGTGCCCAAACTTAAATGAAACACACTCTGAAGTAAGTAAAACCCCCCACCCTCCTAACTATACATACCAACTCCGGGATCACTCTACAGTGGAGAAAAGGCATGTTGGCCAAGTGTTTACTTACCCTGGGAAAAATTCGCCATTTGATATTTTCATCTTGCAAAAATTGATTTCAATTATATGAGGTTCAACCTTTCAAAGTAGATCCATGACTAGAGTGTCTTACATACAGAGAGACACAAACTCATAAAATACCAGGATTTGCAAGCAGAAACATGGGCAATGTGGAAGAAGTACATCCAGACAGTTCCGGAGCAATAGGTGTTATAAAAAAAATTTACAATCGTACTTAGAAATGTTACTGATACATGTAGCTCTATGAATTGTAGAAGGAGTCAATACTGCGCACATTGCGGGTGTTGCAAAGAGCACTTCTGGCTAACATCATAGATTGAAACAATACTAATTTCATGAACTTTAATCATACTTTGACTTAGGAATGGGGTCCATTCCCATCATGGTATTAGAAACCCTAAAGACACGGAGAAATTAAAAAAAAGGAAAGAACAGGAAATGGTGGCAGGTCTGACGTATAGACTATGTAGTGATAGGCCAGTGAGTTCCCACACGAAAGAGCAATGGATGATGCAGCTGAGGAGAACATGTCACAGCAAGATGTTCTAGAACTGTACAACTGCATGAACTCAGCCATACCTACTCCTCAAGAAAACACAAACCTATCTGGTGGACATCCTCTATCAACAGACTTTAGAACAAAAGTAAGAAACTGTTGTCCAAGGGTAAAAAGGCACACATTTCCAGTTGGAAACACCCCCTCCTTAGCCTCAACAGGCAAATTAGATCATTAGTGAAAACCTCCAAAGCCAATTATGAATCGAAACTAGCATCCAAAATAAAGGCGAAACACAAAGACTTTTTCAGCTACGTCAGAAACCTCCATGGCAAAGCCCAGCAGGTTTGTTCTGAATTAGTTCTTAATGGTACCACTTACGCTGATACTGTTGACTTAGGCAACCTGCTTGTCAGATAGATTCAGTGCAAACTTCACCCTTCTGTCCCCCCCCCAAAGACCCATTCAACATCCCTGATACTTGCCCACACCTCACATCTCCATAGATCAAGTGTTTTTAAAGGCCCTATCCAAGACAAAGAACACATATTCCATGGGACCTGTTAGTATCTCAGGCTGTATTCTGCAACATCTCCAGCAAGAACTAGCCTCACCATTAAGCACCCTATTCAATCATAGCCTAAATACAGGCTTCATTCCAGCAGAGTGGAGAACTGCCATTGTCATCCCTTTGCACAAAGATGGTGCCACTACTGACCCTGAAAACTATCACTCCCATTATCTTGACAAGTCTGATATGTAAGGCCATGGAGCATATTATTATGGACCTCATAAACAAGGACATAGGCAATCTCCAAGCACTTGATCCCACCCAGTTTGGATTCATCAAGGGCAGATCTTGCCTGTTGAACCTGGTTGACTTTTTTGAGGCTGTCATCAAGGCACTGGATGAGGGAAAGTCAGTACATTCAGCTTACCTTAACTTGGCCAAAGCCTTTGACACAATTCCCCACTCGTGCATCATCAAAAAGCTAACAGAACTTGGTGTAAATCCCTATCTCATCAGGTGAGTGGCTGCCTGGCTCACCAACAGCACCCACAAGGTCAAAATAGGTGCCACCACCACCGACAGCAGACCTGTCACTAGTGGTGTCCCCCAAGGATCTGTCCTGGGACCCCTGTTGTTTGGCATCTACTTCTCAGAGGTCCAGGCAAAGACAAAAAGCCTGTGGCTGATGAAGTTTGCAGACAACTGTAAGTTGGGTACTGTCATTGACTCCCCAGATGATGTTAACATACTTCAAGAGGGTCTCACAGCAACAAATGACTGGTGCCAAAGTCATGGCCTTAAGTTAAACAAAAAAATGTAATATCATACCATTCAGCAGAAACACAGCCCCTACTGATTGCCTTATCAATGGCAACCCCCTAAGCACACAACCTGTGGTGAGAGGCCTGGGTACACAGATTGACAATAAACTCACATTTGACCATCATGTAGTGGCAGTAGTCAGAAAAGCCTTTTACTTGATTTATTTCATAAGTAAAGGGATTTATCCAGAAAAAAGGAGGTTATTACCTCTCTGTACTCTTCCCTCATTAGGCCAATAATTGAGTGCAACACTCCATTTGGTATGTACTTCTCCAAACACCTGCACCAACTGTAAAGGCCACAGAAATACCTCACAAAGAGAATCCATGACCTCCAACACCTGTCCTATGTGGACAGGCTCAAATCACTATCACTCTACTCGGTATCATGAAGATTGCTCAGAGGTGATCTGTGTCTTGCCTACAAGGCAATCTCAGATCCTGCTGTACTAGAGATGGTCCATATCCGTATGTCTAACTCCTCATGCATTACCTGATTGAAAGGCTTAAATCTAATATGTGACATTAGCAAAACCTGCTGGAGAGACAGGTTTGTCTCCCAGAGGCTGCCCTATCTCTGGAATAGACTCCCCATACACGCCAAACAAAGTACGTTGCTGACCCTCTTCAAGCGCAATCTTGATGAGTGGATGGGAAACCAAATAATTGTCCCAGGGGTTCCACCTGTGTCTCTCACTGACAGGGGTGACAGGCGCTGATTGAGGTTTCATTTTTGGGGATAAACTCTTGGCTAGGCTTGTAAGGGCCCCAGGGTCATTAGCATAGTAATCTCCTATGATCCTATGATCCTTTTAACTTTCTGTAGAATGCCTGCAGAAAACAAAGAACAAAGAATGTGCCCTTAGTTTAGAAGAAAATTATCTAAGAGAAGAGCTGCTTAATTTAGTAGAGATGGATAGACATATTAAGACCAAATGAAAGAAATAAATTACAGAAAGTCAGTAAGACCCAAAATGTTAGACTTTTGATAAAACAAATGAACACAGTAATCAGGACTGCTCTTAGAAATTCATGCAATATAACAGAAGTAAATAGGATATATTATTATGCAGCTAAATTAATAACAGATAGTTTTACCACAAAAGCACAGGGTAGTGAGGGAAAGGAAGGGGAGAAATCAAATGCCATCATGGAAGTATCGAATAGAGAAAACTATAAAGCAATTAAGATGAAGGGTCACTGTAAGAAGATTACAGAAGAGGGAATAGAGCAATAAAAGTACTCAGAAAGATGGACTTGATAAAAGCAATGCTCAGTATCAGAACAGACCAGGCTCTGTCATACGCTATTGCAAACAATAAACTAAAGATGTCAGCACAGGCAGAAAAACTTGGAAGATATGCAGATAAATTTAAAGGAAAAGTACAAAATAAGCAATTTATTGATGACCCAAAAAAGTTTAATGGAGAATTGGGGAACAAGGTGAAAGGAATAGAAACACCATCCAAAAAAGAATCGACGCATTTTGAAGAAATATCTATGAAGATCTTGTGGAACATAACAAAGATGCTGTGAAGTAAAAGAAAGAATAACAAGTTAAAATGTACAGGATATAAAATGGGATGGAATAATGGACCGAGAAATTGAAACAAAACTAAGAAAGGCTCCTAATTGGAAAATCCCAGGCTCAGATGATGTACCTAACTTCTGGCTAAAAGTATTAAGATCTTTACATGAAGATTTATCCCTGAGTAAGAACTATTCATATGTGCACACCGAACAGACATCAACCTGGTAGGAAAAATGATACTCCTCCTTAAGAGTGAACCTACAAGATATCCTGAAAACTATACGTCAATAACTTGTCTTCCGATGATGAATAAACTATACACTGGGATTGATGCCAGTAGAGTTTATTGTCATTTAGAATAAAATTCATGGCAATAGAAAAAAAAAGGTAACAAAAAAGTCATGTGGAACAAAGGATCATTTGTTGTTAAATAAATCATAACGGAGAACTGAAAAAGGGGAATGATCTAAGTATGGCATGGATAGACTGCAAGAAATGCATTTGACAACATCCCACATTCACGGATAAAAGAGTGTTTAAAAATGTATAACTTACATCCTACATTGATTGACTACATTACAGTCACCATGAAACTGTGTCAAACCACTTTGCAGCTAATCCATAATAAATGACAAATTATTATCCCAGGGATACAAATTCAAAGGGGGACATTCCAGGGTGACTATTTGTCACCACAGCTCTTTTGTCTTGCTATTAACCCTTTAAACTGTCAACTTAACAGATTGGGTCATTTTTTACAATTTGGCTCCCAGAAAACACAATTGTAGAAAGACTTCTCTTACTCTTTTTATGGATGATTTAAAACTCTGTAGTTCATCAGACGAGGAACTGAAAGTGGCCACAACTTTCTCAGATGAGGTAAGAATGTCATTTGGTCTTGATAAATGTGCAAAAGCAACGTTTAAAGCAGGAAAACTGTAGCACCAAGAAAATATTAGTCTGGGACAGGAATGTGATATAAAACAGCTGGAGCAAGTGGCAGTGTGTAAATATTTGGGAATTGATGAAGGATCAACAATAAAACATGAATAAATGTGAATAAAACTTAGTAAGGAATATTTTGGAAGACTAAAATTAATCCTTAAAACAGCGCTGACATCTAGGAACAAAGTCCAATCTATAAACCAATTTGCCTTTCCTGTTCTAACTTACAGTTCGGGGGTGACTGACTGGCCCCAAAATGTACTGGATCAGTTGGACAGGAAAACAAGAAAAATGTGTGATCTCTGCCTGACATACAAGGCCATGTCCAACCCAGAATTGATGGACATGCTCCAACTAAAGAAAACCATATTCCCTCGAGTCACACACTCCAGGGATCTAAACCTCACCACAACAATAAATAGGACATGCAGGAGGGATAGATACCTGTCCCAGAGACTTCCCATGCTCTGGACAAGATTCCAGTCTACATTAGGCAGAGCTCCTCGCTAACACTCTTCAAGAGAAACCTTGACGAGTGGATGGAAAACAGAAAGTTTACCTCGGGGATCACTTCAGTGGCTCTGCTGGATAGAAGCACAGGGAACTAATCTAAGGGGGTGGCGAAAGCCAACACATTCTGGCTAGGCTTATAAATGCCTTCAGGCAGATCGCCTGGTACCTACCTATGATCCTATGAACCTATATTGCATGCTTATCAAACAATACATAAAAATCAGTGCATACCAAGAGTATATATTCCCTGTTCTGGAGGGATGGGCCTCCTTGAAACTGATTGCATGTATAGATCTGCGAGTATATATTCCCTGTTCTGGAGGGATGGGCCTCCTTGAAACTGATTGCATGTGTAGATCTGCGAGTATATATTCCCTGTTCTGGAGGGATGGGCCTCCTTGAAACTGATTGCATGTATAGATCTGCGAGTATATATTCCCTGTTCTGGAGGGATGGGCCTCCTTGAAACTGATTGCATGTATAGATCTGCAATCGTAGGACTGCATACATATCTGCTGACATAGTGAAAGTTTTGAAACATGAAGACAACAAATCCAAGATGACTTCCCAGCTTAGTTTAGCAGAAGTGTATCGGTATCAAGCAGGAATGGAAACCAAACCCGAAGTAGACAAAAATCAGACAGGAACTGAATGTGCTAAAAATCAAAAGAAAGAATATAAGGTGAAGGATCAGATGAGAAAGTAAGAAATGTGGAAAATGCATAAATATAGCTGCAAGTACAGAAAACTCCTGGAACAACCTCATGTTGATCAGGATGTGATGCAGGAATGGTTAAGGGGAAATGAATTTAAACCAAAAGATGAAAGGACAATATTGGTGGCCCAAGATAGTTGACTATGTATACATTGGTTTACAAAGTCCATTGAACATGCGGGAGAAACAGAAAAATGCAGATTCTGTAAAACAGATCTGGAAGCAATTGCACATTGTGTTGCTGGGTGTGATACACTAATGGCAGAGGGCCTGCATAAAGAAAGCCATAATAATGTGGCAAGACTGTTGCATTTGGATCATGCAGACATTGCAACAGTGAAGTAGCTGAGAAGTATTGGAAATATGAGCCACAAAGCATTATAGAGAATGATGAAATTTATATCACATGGGATCACCCATTACCAATAGTTCAAAAGATAGATGTGAGAAAACCAGATATAGTGGTCCAAACAAAGATGACAAAAGTAATAAAATACCAGGATTTGCAGGCAGAAATGGGAGCAATGTGGAAGAAGGAGAACCAAACAGTTCCAAGAGTAGTAGGAGCAACGGGTCTCATAAAAAAGAATTTATAGTCTTGGTGGATTGTACACTCTAAACTGGCTATAGGTGTGAGTGTGCGTGCGAGTGTGATGTGGAAAAACTACCATGGCAGGGCTAGTCACACGGTGGTTTAAACTTTGGCTGTAGATGATTGTCACTGTTGAAGTGACACCCCTGACCCCATGTGCACAAATGGGAAAAAGGGGTTGTGGGTGGGTGGATTTAGATGTGCTACTGATACGTGTAACTCCATATGAACTGCATTTGGACTCTTCCCTCTTTCACTTAATTTTTGCCAAAACTTGTTCAGTTTATGTCAGCGAAGAGAGTGAAATGCAGCTGTGGTCAGCAGTTCTCTTATAAGAATAGTCACACCAAGTGTTTATTTTATTTGGGTCCAGACCATAATTTCAGGGAGTGCTGTATTTGTAAATCAGGGCAAGGGTTCTGTCTGAGCTCAAGGTTATTTCACACAGGGTAGGCATCAGGGCAAGGTTTTCCTCTGATCTCAGGATTACGGGATAGGTATCAGGGCAAAGATTTCCTCTGATCTCAGGATTATGGGGTAGGTATCAGGGCAAAGATTTCCTCTGATCTCAGGATTATGGGGTAGGTATCAGGGCAAGGATTTCCTCTGATCTCAGGATTATGGGGTAGGTATCAGGGCAAAGATTTCCTCTGATCTCAGGATTATGGGGTAGGTATCAGGGCAAAGATTTCCTCTGATCTCAGGATTATGGGGTAGGTATCAGGGCAAGGATTTCCTCTGATCTCAGGATTACAAGGTAGGTATCAGGGCAAAGATTTCTTCTGATCTCAGGATTACTTCAGGCAGCTTGGATGGTGTATTTTATGTCGATCTGTCCTTTTGTTGGCTGGATTAGTTCCACTAGGTTAATAATCTCTTCTCAGGGGAGACCAGAGGTGATATCGATACTACTATGGGAAATTTGCCCAGGGTGTCAAGGCCTTCCACTAGTTTTTTCACTAAGTGCCATGGGGTATTTTACATCCACTTGAGCTACTACCAACTCAAGCTGATGGAGCCTCAGTTTAATGTCTCTTCTGAAGGACGACAACCTCAGGAGTGCAGCACCCCTTATGCTTCACTACAGTGTCACCTCCCTCTAGATCCAACAGGCATTCTGCAAGTACCCCCAAACCAAGAACACCTGGTTCTTCTAATCTTACTTGAGTTATTCCATCAAGGAGAATATAAAATCAATCCTGCCCCATCAAAAAGGACAGGGCATTTATTCCAGGCTTTTAATTGTACTATGAGAAAAGGCACACAGAGACCAAATGTGGAATTATTCCCCCTATTTTTCTAAATATTCCAAACTCCAGTGTACTGTCTCTCCTTAGCTTATGTCCTATGATTTTTTTCCACACAGGCATATCTGTGTACATTGGATCTGAAGGATGCTTACCTACACATTCCCATCTTTCCAAATTACAGAAAGTTCATAGAATTTTGTGTTTTGGGATTTTATTTTCAATTCTCTGTTTTTCCAGTTGATCTGTCTACTGCTCCAAGAATATGCACAAATGTCTTGCCCCAGCAATAACATTCTACAGACCATAAGGTATCCAGATCTACTCTTATCTACATGGCCTATTCATTCAGCCTACTTCAGTTCAAAAATTCTTGCAGGACCTACAGTGTACAATTTTCTTCACCTAGGTTTTATACTAAACCTGAAGAAATCCACCTTACAACCTTCTCAGAAACTAGTTTTCCTAGAATGTCATCTGGATGCTTTCTGTAGAATGGCCTTTCTTCAACAAGAAAAATCCATTTTCTGACTTCTTACTTCCAAACCCTATTAATTCTGGAAATTACCACTACAAGATTGATTCTGAGAGCCCTGAGGTACATGGTATAAACAATATGGATGATTTCCTTTGCCATATTCCACGAGGATGATTTAGTGGTGCTTCAGATCAATGTGGACACAGCACTGCCACCATCTGACCTTCCCAATTCCTCTCTTGCCTTTTGTGAAGAAAGAATTCCATTGGTGGAAATTTAGATAACACTTAATCCAGGAGTGCCTTTTCTGGTCCCTGCTCCCCTTCAGAAGGATTCCATGGATGTTTCAGACTTGGCTTGGGGACTATTTGAATGGGCTTGAAAGCCCAAGGACTACCTTCCAGGCATGACAGGTGCAAACACATAAATATCAAAGACATGAAAACCATGATCTTTGCCCTACAAACTTTACAGTACCACTGGTCAACAGGAACTTTACAAGTCCTGACAGACAAAATCCCAGCCATGTGGTATATCAAGAAACAAGGGAGAACAAAATCCTCCTATCTCTGCAGGCCAGCCATGAAGGCTTGGGATATTGACGTTCATCACAGTAATTTATATCCCAGCAGAGATTAACTCAGTGGCAGATCATCTGAGAAGATCCAAAACAGGCCCTCCCAAATGGATGCTGAAAACAGAGGTCTTTCTACAAACTGTCCTTCACTGGAGAACTCTCCAGATCAATGTTTACCTCCACTCTAAACAGACAACTAAATCTGTTTTGCTCCAGAGTTCCATGCAGGGAGGCATGGAAATAGATGTTTTATCAAGCTCATGAAAAACAAAATTCCTTTATTCCTTCCTCCTTTGCTGTCTCTCCCCTCATTTTAAAAGTCCTTCTAAACATCCAAAAGGACATACCTAAAACTTCTGCTGGTGATTCCTTTTGTGCCCAAATAACACTGGTTTACCCTTCTTTTTATCTGTCCAAGGCAGTCACCACAACTTACCCCCACAGGATGGACCTTCTCACACATTGAACAGTCATTCATTTGAACCTACAAATTCTCAAGATGACAGTTTGCATGATAAGCTTCTAATCCCCTTCAGGCACCTTTTTTCTGAGGCTGTGCTACATGCAATAAAGAAGAGAAGAAAACCCCACTGGAAGAAAATCTTATATTTCCAAATAGAAAAGATTTTCTAGCTGATACCATAAGAGAGGGCATGACCCTTATCGACTGAGAATTTCCATTATCCTTAAATATGTATGTGAGCTGTTTAATTCAATACTGAAACACTCCTCTGTCGATGGTCATTTATCATCCATTTCTGCCTGTTTGCCTATGGATCCCCTTCTTTCTTCATGTTACAAGGTCATACAATTTCTGAAAGGTCTTCTTTATATTAGGCCTCCAAGAAAATCATCGCTCCTCCTCGGGACCTGGACTATGCAGTAGAAAAGTTATCCCTTTGTCCTTTTGAACCAGCCTCTTCCATTTCTTTAAAATTCTATATTTGGAAGAAAGTCTTGTTAGTGGCTTTGACATGTCCTAGAAGAGTCTCAGAATCACAAGCTCTTATGTCATTCCACAATTCCCAATTTTTTATAAGGACATGGTAACACTTAGTACTAATCCTTCTTTTATATCTGTTATAGTAAATGAAATGTCATTAAACCAGTCCATTCACCTTCCCATATTTTTTCCTAACTATCAAATGGGGGTAAGAATTCTTAATTTACTTGATGTTCTCAAACAACTAAGATTCGTTTTGGATAAAACAGAGCTCATCAGAGTATATGACCAAGTACCCCTACATCAAAACAAGCCATCTCCAAGTGGATTTCTCTTGTTATAGTCTTTTGTTACACTTTCCATGGGCAATCCCTCTAAGACCAAGTTAAAGTTCATGTTAGGAGAGCTGTTGCCTTTTCAGGAGCCCTTTTCAGTGGTCTAAATTCAAGAACTACTCTGGAAGTAGCCATGCTGTCATCCATCCACACCTGTACGAAGCACTACAAGATAGATGCTTCTTCTAGAGCCAAAACTGGTTTTGCCACCAGATCCATTCTTCAAGGGATACTAGATTCCAGCTCTGTACCTCAAACCTCCTCCCAGTCAGTATAAAAGCTTTGTAAATCTTCCCATCAGCAATTAATGCTGCAACAGTGATCTAATGAAGGACATAGTACCGTTGTATAAGAGCCCACCATAACAGTAGATGTTCTTCATATTGATCACTGCTGCAGTAGCCTTAGTTGTATGCATGATATCCTGCCAAGGACATAACAGCTGGCCAGCTTACAAAGCTTCAGGGCACCTTTCACCTGCTGAAATCATTAGCCAAGCTGACTAACAGAGAGGTCTGGGCACCAAGCCCTTCAGAGCTTTTCTGCAGTGAAAGAGCCCTCCGCTGCTGGATTTGGCTGTTTAATTGCTGGGCAGGTAAGTACCCTTTGGGGAAAAAAATTCCACTTTACTTTTTATGAAAGAAACTTGTACTTTTTTTGTAGTATATTGTTTTTAAAGATGGAAAAGAGTTTGAGTTTCCAATGATTGTCACATGACTTTTAATTACTTTTAAAAGGGACTGTCTTCTTTCTACTTTTGTAAGAAAAAGACATATTTAAAAGTACTCTTTCTATGGTAAAATAAGTGGTTTTACTTTTGGGGGCTGGGGTAAGTGTTTGAAGTGATTTTACTTTGATTTTTATGATTACCTTTTTATAACTTATCTGTTTTGCTGCCTATTGCTACTAGGCTACCCCAGAATCAGGCAACTTTTCAGGCCTAACCATGAAACAGCCTACCAGTTCTTCAGTTCTTCCTTCTTCCAGCCAAAAAGAAGAAAACTGTTAAACAGCCTTTGTCACCAGAGCAGGGTACTAAAGCTTCTCAGCCACAGGTGGGTGACTGCTGTAGCCAATGCTGTTTTTTTATACCACTCATCTTTTCCTTGTCCCCACTGGTATAGTCCCTACAGCCACCATGGACCAGAGAATAGAGTGCCTGTGGTTGGCAAGAGAGACACTCTTGTCAGTCCTGGCAGAAGGGGCAAAGAATGCCATTCTGTCTAACAAGGAAGTTGCATGCATCCCTAAGGATGTCTTTGATGGCAGTACTAGGTCTGTCCTTTAAAAAAATAATCCTGTCACAAAGAAACAAAAAACTCAGACATATTTCTGCTCCTGTCACAGTTTCTCAGACAGGAGTGATTTGTTGGACTTAGCTCATGGTTTAATTTAGGCTTGTGACCCTCCCTCTTTGTCTGTACCTTGTAAAAGAAAAAGGGATTCTTAATTTTCTGAAGATATTCAAGAGATTGAACTACAAAATGATTTTGAAGGGACAGTTTGTGTTTTGTCTCCACAGATTTCTGATCCTCATTCTGAGGACAGTGTGGCACTGAACAGAAGGATTCCCTTTCCCTGTATCATTTCCACAGATTTTTAGTGGGACAACAGTTATGCTTCTCAATCCCTCAGGAAGTATTATGATTTGTTAAAGCTGGAATTTCCGGAGGGATTGGGAGGGTGGTCTAATGGTTAAGGTGTTTGCCTTACAAACACAAGGTACAGAGTTTGAATCTCACATGGGATAATTGGCTAGGCTTAAAATGGCTCGCAAGGGCAGTTAGCCTAGTACTAACCTATGAACCTATGAACCTTTCTCCTGTTCCTTCTCTCCTTCAGCACTGGAATATGTTTTTGTTGTAGTCTGTAACTTGCCTAACAGCCAGCCTGCTGCCCCCCAGAAAGCAGAGTAACTGAATAAAGTTCCTCTGTCTTTTAAGGTTTTATAAACTCAGATCAATTCTAGCAACAATCACTTTTCTGAACTCAGAGGCTTCTAAACATTTGATTAATACTACGCCACCTATTTTTGATAAACATGGGAAGGATTTTGATAAATATGAGGAGAAAAGTGTATTCTTCTGTAATACTTGTTTTTAGAATTCTCAGCTGCCAAGATCATATGTTCATGCCTGCCCCTTCTGAGAATATGAGGAATGTTCTTAGCATCTGATCCGATGTTGTCTTTTCTGTCTGGCTTCAACCTGTGGAGTCATTGGATCTGATGTGGATCCGAGGCCGGCCATTTTTTCAAAACTTTAGCTCATCAGGTTCCACCTCCACTACCCACAATCTCTCATTTCCCTAAAAATACCTCAGATCTAGTTTGCTGCCATTCCAGGATAGAAACTTAATCTTGGCTCCATTGAAGTGTATCCTTTTATTTAAGATTTGGTCACTAGTCTCTTCTCTTTTTGTCCCCTACCCTAGAGAAATTTAGTATATCTTGGTGCAGGTAGTTGTTAGGTTAGGCAGTTCACTAGGTTAAGTGTGTATTTTGATTGTCGTGTGTCTGTGGCAATTTGCACGGCTTTAGAGCTGCTATTTTTGCAGTTGTTGAACTGTTGATCCTACTGTTAGTTGGGTTATGTCGTAGTGGTAGTAAAGCTGTTAGGGTGAGCTTCTTGTAATGTCATAGAGTATGTGTAGTGCTTATTTATTTTACTTGGAAGTGATGGATCCCAAAGGATTCTCCAGGATGGACATGAAGAAAGTTACGGTCAGCTGCCTGTACAGTGCCAGGATTCGTCAGAACACACATCTTAGATTTTGGTGTCATTCAAAGAGGATCCAGTTCCTGTCAGCTTGGAAAGCCATGGTTGACAAACCTTGCTGCTTTGCTAGAGATGGTTTCCAACTGGCACTACTAGGCTTTCAGCTGCTGGTAAATGATCTTGCCACCCCTGTAGTGCCTTTTTTAAGCAAGGTCTTGAAAACAAACTTACCAATGTGAAATTTGTCAATCATAACAAAATAAGGGTCATGCTACTAAATACTAGGAGCTTAAACCAAAGACTGCACACCCTGGAAGCACTTCTATCACTGGAAAAATGTAGATGTCTGTGCAGTCACAGAAAGCTGGTTCAAGGCCTCAGAGAGCATCCAGGCCTTGTAAGGCTACAATGCCTTCCACACCTTCAGACCTCAAAACGAAAGTGTGAGAACCAAAGGAGGTAGTGTTTCTATCTATATTAGAGATAAAGTCACCTCCTGTCTGGTTAGACTGGACAACTCCATGCAGTTACTCCAAGTTCAAGTTACTGTGGGTAAGATCCCCATTCAAGTCATAGCCAGTTATAGATCCCCCTCCATGGGTCATGAAGCACACAAAGCCTACTTGACCAAACTGGAGTCAATCCAAATATTCCTGAACACTCTGATTATGGGGAATTTTAATTATCCCACCAAGTGGTAAACCCACTCTATCCCTAACCTCACAAGCACAAAAGTTCCTGTACTTTGTTAACTCCAATGCCCTGGAACAAATTGTTCATACCCCGACAAGAGGAACAAATATACTAGATCTGGTCCTCACTAACATGTCAAACAGATGCACTGTCGAAACTGTCAGACCCTCATTAGTTAAATCTGACCACAAATCAATCACCTTCGAGCTGGCACTAACACCAGAACTCACAAAGGGCAAAGTCAGACTAAAAAACATCACCAAGGCAAACTATACCCTCCTAGGAGAACTTATAAATGCATTTCAAGCCACACCCCCAGCTGAAAGTGGTAAGCACACCGAAGCTTACACTAAATCCCTGTACAATCACTTGTATGTACAGACTCAGCTGTTCCAGAAAGAATCAAAGGCAGCGCCCCCAGTAAAAACAAGCCACCGTGGTGGACATCCAGCATCAACAAACTTCACAATAAATGCAAAAATTTGCTGTCCAAGAAAATAAATGCAAGGCCCCAACAATGGAAAAGCACCCTCCTCAGCCTCAACAGGCAAGTAAAACAACATATCAAATCCTCATAGGGCATCTCTGAGAGAAACTTAGCAAGCACAGCCAAGGATAACTATAAGGCCTTTTACAGCTATGTATGTAGCCTAAATGTTAGGACCCAAAGATGTGCAGAACTAGTGACCAACAGTATTACACACACTAACCCCACAGAGATAGCAAACCTGCTAGCGGATAGGTTTGGCAAAAATTTCACTCCTTTATCCCCTCCCTTATCACAAACCTTGCCCCAAACTCTCCCTTCCAGCCTACATTTCTGAAGAGTAGGTCATTAAAGCCTTGTCCAAAGCAAAAAACAGAGCTTCTATGGGACAAGATGGCATCCCAGGCTGTCATCTAAATAGGCTAAAACATGAACTAGTATCTCCACTAAGTACCCTTTTCAATCATAGCCTAACCACAGGGTTTGTTCCTGCAAAATGAAAAACAGCTACAGTTATTACCCTCCACAAAGGTGATCTAGCAATACACCCAGGGAATTACAGACCCATAAGCCTGACCATCCTCATCTGTAAGGCAGTGGAACTTATCATTATGGACCTAATAAATATAGACATAGTTAACCTCCAAACCCTGGATCCAACCCAATTTAGCTTTGTCAAAGGCAGATCCTGCCTTTTAAATCTGGTGGATTTCTTCAAAAATATGATCAGAGCCATTGACAAAGGCAAATCTGTGCACACAGCATACCTTGACTTGGCAAAAGTGTTTGACACAATCCCACATTCAGGTATTACCGAGAAACTTAGCAAACTGAATGTAAACCCATTTGCTGTAAGATGGGTTATCAACTGGCTCACAAATCGGACACACACTATCAAAGTGGGTGACACCACATCAACCAGCAGACCTCTCACCAGTGGGGTGCCACAAGGGTCAGTGCTGGGCCCCCTACTGTTTGGTATATATTTCTCAGACGTTCAGGCTAAAACTAAGGTGTTGTGACTGACCACATTTGCGAACGACTGGAAACTAGGTGCAATTATTGAATCCTCAAATTATGTCAGTATACTCCAGGAGGGTTTTACGCAGACTAATGACTGGTGTCTTAGTCACAGACTCAAACTGAATGCAAAGAAATGCATCATCATTCCCTTCAGCAAAAACAATGTCCCTTCACACTATCAGATCAACAACAATACCCTGTGTACCTACGAAGTGGTAAGGGATCTGGGATCATAAGTTGACTGTGACCTTAACTTTGACCATCACATGTCTACTGTAGCAGGAAAGGCTTTCTACATAGCACACTTGATTAGTAAAGGCATCACCACCAGAACAAGGCACTAATCAGGCCTTTAATTGAGAATAACGCACTAATCAGGCCCAAAATTTAGTATAATGCCCCATTTGGCATGTACCGCACAAAGCACCTGCAGCAATTGGAGGGACCTCAGAGGTTTCTAATAAAGAAGACTCTGTAAAATATAGACTTCTTACGGGAGACTTATGTCTGGCTTACAGAGCAATCTCAGACCCAAACCTACTAGGCACTAATCAGGCCTTTAATTGAGTATAACGAACTAATCAGGCCCAAAATTTAGTATAATGCCCTATTTGGCATGTACCCTACAAAGCACCTGCAGCAACTGGAGAGACCTCAGAGGTTTGTAATAAAGAAGACTCTGTATCATATAGACTTCTTACGGGAGACTTATGTCTGGCTTACAGAGCAATCTCAGACCCAAACCTAATGAATTTGCTGCATATCCGTAAATCAAATGGGACTACCATTCCAGGGACCTAAATATGGTCTGCAACTTAAATATGACATGTTGAAGGGACAAATTTGTCTTCTGGCAACTGCTGCTGTGATGATGTGAGGTATTGCCAGCTATGTCAGGAGAAGTAGGGCAGTGGGTGTGTAACATATTCCAGCACAGCTAGCTGGAATTGTGTAAAGAATTATACGCCATTTGTATAATAAACTGATTTGTACAGATGCTTGTGTTGAAAAATGTATTTCTAAAGCTGCTTGTGTTAAAAATGTACCAACAGTGAGTCTTGCTGGAAAGAAAAAGAAATACACTTGTATATGAGACTATTATAACTATTGAAATTAATATTGTAACAGAGAATACTGGAAGCAAAGAGGTTAAACTCAGCTCCAACTAACTTTGAAAAATAGTATGAAATTAAATTAGGCCATAAAGATTGTATCTTACAGTTCTGATTGTAACCAGAGACAAAATATGTGTGCCAGAGAATGGTTTATTAGCTCCTGTAGGAACAGTGGAAGTGTTTTATTGTTTTATGACTTCCAAAAGCTGCAGTAGGTATTAGCAAAGCTCTGTGTGTTTATTTTAACATGTATGTGTGAGATTCTGGGTCATTTGCTAGGAAAGGGGGTAATATGGGAACCAGAAGTCAGATGACCAGATGTATGCGATGTCATTCTGTAATCCAGGGCAAAAATTATGTTTTAATACTAGATGAGATTGAAGTCTCAGAGCAGTCTGCTTTTATAACCTGACAAAGAAGGCTGTCTCACCCACTTTGCCTTGTCTTGCTCAAGTAAGTGAACCAGGGAATAGTAATTCATTAAATCAGTCAGGAAAATATAGTGATATTAGCTAAGTATTGTTTTTCTGTATCTGTGTGAAGTGAGATTAGTTAAGTACTGTTTTTTCTGTATCTGTGTGAATCTGTTCATCTGTTATTTTAATATTTCCTGTGAATGAAACTCTGGTGTGCATTATAAATAGATATTTAGTGTTTTCATGTTCTTTTATCATTTATTAAATATATTTAAACTTTTCATTGTAGATGGTCCTTTAGAAAATATTTTAACATTTGAGAGTACTTATATCTATTTGGTGACTCTATGGCCCCTCATGAAAGCCGTACTGCATTGGTCAAATACTGTCATTGGTATTAATATTAATTTTACTCAGTATACTTAGGTACCCTTGTAAGATCCTTAGAGTAGCTGGCTTTGGAGTGTCTGGTGGCAGTAACTACCTTATAGTCTGGGCAGGAAGGGGCATAGCTAGTAAATCTGTGCCAGCCTTTCCCAGGTGTGTGTGTGTGTGTGTGTGTGTGTGTGTGTGTGTGTGTGTGTGTGTGTGTGTGTGTGTGTGTGTGTGTGTGTGTGTGTGTGTGTGTGTGTGTGTGTGTGTGTGTGTGTGTGTGTGTGTGTGTGTGTGTGTGTGTGTGTGTGTGTGTGTGTGTGTGTGTGTGTGTGTGTGTGTGTGTGTGTGTGTGTGTCTGTGTGCACATTTTGTGTATGAAAATCAAATCTCCAAGAATGTGTGAATGTGTGTGTCCACTGCTTGGAACAGGGACACAAAGCATTGGTTTCATAGAGGAGATGCCCTTGGAAACTTGGATGAGGACTCAACTCTACAGTTGTGCCAGTGGTGAATCTCACTGGGGCCCTGAAGAGCGAGAGAGAAATCTGGGTGTATCCATTTTTGTTCCAAGTTACAATCCCTCTCCAGTGTCAGTGATGAGGATTCAGGCTGCTTGATTACTAGCCCAAAGAGGGGACATCACACCTGTGTCTTTGGAATAGGCTACGAATTCATGTGAAACAGCGCACCTCTCTGACACTGTTCAAAAGGAACCTGGACAGTTGGATGGGGCATGGTAAATTCTTACCAGGACATGGGCAGTCATTACTAAATGCAATCCTGGGTATTGACTAGCATATATATGGTATTACATTGTGATGACATGGCTAGGCTTGAAATGACCTCTGTGTTGATAACCTACTAAACTCCTATGATCCTGTAAGTGTGTGGTGTGTACATACAATATCCTCTTGCAAGATATACATGATACATTGCCTGGGGACTGTTAATCTGGAGTCCTTCTGTTCCATTTGTGAGGGATTTGATACTCAAGCCATCAGTGAAAGGAGACCAAGCTGGACCTCAAGAGCCTCCTTCAGGCCAGTGCCTCTTCTTCTTCTACTTCCTTCACTTAAAGAAAATCAGGTCAGGGTCATAAGTGCTCTTCTAAGGACCCCTAACCTGCTAAAGGGGTTTGTAAGAGATCTGTCTCCTCTTCAGCTGCTATATCTCCATCTGGACCACCAAAGCCAAAGGTACCAAGACCTTCTGGTTTCCCAGCAGCATCTGTACCAATCAACTTCAGTGCCAGCATCAGGCAAGGCACCCTCTTTGGCTATCAGTATCCCTAGCCCATTTTTGGCCAAGGGGTCTCCCTTAAGGAGTGTGGCTTCCCCTTTCTCACCTTCCAACTTACCAGAGTTTTTGCTGGAGTCTTCCCTTTTCCTGCCCTGAGTCTGAGCTTCCCCAGATTGGTCCTGAGCTGCTGAACCTTTGCCACCCAAAAGAAACTTTTAGGGCTGAGATTTACATACTTATAGGTATGTTTTTGGAAAGGGGTTATCCCATAGAAATGTTGACGAAGATTAAAAAGGAGGTATATAAGAGGAGAAGGAATAAATATGTACCGATATTGAAAAACAAAGGGGAAATGACAAAAGTATGGAATTCGGAGAATGAACAGATTGATATCAGTGGTGGAGAAGACACCCCAAGATTCATACTTAAATACAATGAAAAGGCATGTGAATTGGGTGCCAATTTTAGGAGTCTTTGGGATTACTTTTTGAACAAAGACACTAAAGCAATTTTAGGTACAAGACCTGCCATAACATATGCTAGGGGTAACAATTTGAAAGACATATTAGAGAAGACTAGTTGTAGATATAGAAGATCAAATATGGTCAAATGTGGTAGATGTAAAACATGTAGGTACATTCCTGAAGGGACCTATTTGAGTGTTTTTGGCTACAAGCGTACCTTTTCATGCCCTGGTGTTTGTAATTGCATCACTAGAAATTGTGTATACATAGCATCGTGTATGTCCTGTGAGGCATTTTACGTGGGCATGACGACAAGAAGTCTAAAAGAAAGAATAAGGGAGCATTGTAGTTCTATTAGAAGGATGGACGAACACAATGCCCTATACTTACATTCTAAAAACTGTCATGAATTTAAAAAGTTTTTATTTTTTATAGTTGATAGGGTGAAATCAAACGTTAACTGTGACATTAAAAATTGTGTAGCTCTACTTGAAACGGAGTGGCAGATAAGATTGAATGCCACAAAGTTTCCAGGGCTCAACGAATGTATCTCTTTAAAGCCTGTATTGAAGTATAGAGCACAATTTATTTGAGAAGAGGATAGATGTTATAATTATTTATAATATTAATATATTAATAACATTACTATGATTATGGACATGGTCATTTCAACAGATTACATATTCATGTACATACATAAACATTTTTTTATTTATTTGTTATAAATATATTATAAATACATCTAATATTACAATATGATTAATTCTTAATTTAGTACTCAGACCTTGTGTGAAACAAAAGGTATGCTGTTAAATATTTGTATCATACAATAATGTGTTTAGGCTTGGGTTTTGCACAATAGTTTATAAGTAGATTGTATATTTCATGTAATTTTATATTTTTTATTTTTTATTTTATTTAAGGTGAACTTTTTTATGAAAAAGTTTAACATAAGCAATTATTTCATTATATATACATATATATTTTATTGAAGAATTGGTTAATTGAC